>NW_027526245.1:28993593-29125254 GCF_048455015.1 Haemaphysalis longicornis
CTTCGATGAGTCTGTGAAGCTGGTTGCGTTTAGGGATTACACTTCTAATGTTTGAAAACGCAACGTTAAGATTTAGAACTGATGCAGGACGCTGGCTCGTGGTACTCAGGAATTAACGATTCGGGGATTGTCACGGGGCGCTAGGGGTTGTTCGCTGGCGGTGCTTGGGCATGGATTTCTAACACCAACTCCGTAAAAGGGGCCACAATTGAAACGTAGGAATGTCTAGCAAGGTTCTGTTCTTTTTTGGAGTGCAGGAGCAGTGTGGTTAGCGCAATTTCGTTGTCGTGTAGCAAACGTGTATCAAGGCACAGGGGCCGAGAATCGAAGTCACTTTTCGAGAGCATCTCCAGTCATAAAAAGGCATGCCCACGTCCAACTTGCCAACCCATTGCTTGGGTTGGCGATTATTATTCGCACACATTTGTTTGCACACACTTTCACGAGTACCAAAAGAAATCGGGAAACTTTCTTTATGAACCAGAAATATGAAGGCTTAATTTACAAATCACCCGAGGCTGTTTTGGCGCAATTTAACCCTTTTGCTGAATATTACGATATTGGGGATGTCCAGTGACGCGTACTTTTTAAGCACCACTCTGAAATGTTTGCCTAATAAGTAATGAACGATCATCACAATTTGTTCATATTTCACTGTGCAATTATTTATATTTAAATCCACATTATATTTCTGCTGAATTCGTCTGACTACTCATGTTTTACCGGTTTTTATGTACTTTTAACAAGAGGTCTGTTGATAGTGATATAATATGGGAACTCTTTCTGTATTCTTTGCCAATGTATGCACCGTAATATTTGCAAACGTCCTAAGAAACTTCAACATCAACTGGATAAATGCTTTTTCTCCTTGGCAGTGAAGTGGCCTATCTGAGCAACACCTCACTATTTTTTTTTGAGGTGTGCTATATACGTCATGCTCTTTTAGTGCGAAGCCGCTCCTGCTTATTTTTTCTTAAGCGTGAGGGTTTATGCATGACGGTTTATTCAGCGCTACTGCACTTTCTCCTATCAATCGTCGCGGCTGGTGCACCAGTAAAAATTTACAGTTCATATTATAATCAACAGTGGGCATTTTGTCACTCACGGCTGAGTATACCAGAGCATGTCTTGGGTTGCCTGGTCGACGAACAAGCCTTTGGCCTTTCGTGTACCTTTCGTCTCCCTCTCTTAATAACGTTCATGCTCGTACTAAAATGTCGATTGAAGTACCAAAGATAATTGCATTTCATCTTCCTGCCAACTGACGCCGAGTAAGTTATTTCAACACCCAACGGTTTCAAAATAAATTAGTTTACATAAAGCAAGTTTTTTTTTCATTGTATAGCTAAGGCCTAACTATATTTTATTATCAGTAAGTCAAGCTTTAATCAATATTATTTTAATTTTGCAAACTCGCTTCAAAATCCTATGCGAATTTTACCACGTGCCTTTCAAGTGTTTTCAGGTGCACCACCGCTTAACGCAATCGGCTGTTTGTGTGCAAGTAGAAATTATAATAATAATGACGATAAAAGTAATGGTAATGATACTTTTACACGTTCGAGCAATTGCGGACCGTAAATTTCCTGCTAGTTGAATCGGTTGTTTTGGACGAAACTTTATAATTGATTCATATGTCAGTGCAAATATATTGGATTAGAAGAAAAAAAATTACGATATTTTTTTATTCCAGAAGCACTTCCTACTTCTACAAAGCGGCTGCTTCCATTACTGATTTCACAGAACCGATGAAGCCTACCCTACAAAAATTTAAAATCACTTACGTCGCCGTGCCGGATATCGATGTGGATGCATTTGGAGGATATTTCAATATGGCACAGATTCTACAACAAGGCACTGTGAGTATATTTTGCTATTTGTATCCTGAAAACATTGTAGTTGTGTCTTCAGTGTATTTCAACTTTGAGCTTTGCCTGGCCTTGGCCATTAGGAAGCCTTCACTACAATTCGTAATAGTAAACACGTGACGCTATTTGCTATGCATATTACTTAAACACGCTGAAGAACCACTGAACAATATGGTTTGAAGTTTGTGTTTATTTCTGTTATGATACAATATATTTCCTATGCCTCCCCGCAGAAGCACTCGAAGGAGCATGTATCGGGAAGCCCAGTTTATCACGCAAACATCAATCACCCAATCAGCTTATCACAATAAACGTAAAGCAACTGACAGTGCTGTTGAATAACAACTGTATACACATTGCGGACACAAATATGACCTGTAAAGCACATTAATAACGAAGCATAGGGCAGGAGTTCATAACCGTTATGACATGATTGTCAACCGAGAAGACAGCACACAAAAAATAACAGGCAATGCAGTGCTGAACCGTAGGAATAACATTATAGAATAATCATGCACACTTCTATATGTTTGATTGATTTTAATCATTCACACATTTTATCAGTTTACTGACCGAAGTTACCACTATAAATAACGTCTCAATGTGCTGTTTCCGCGAAACCTCAATATTTTCTTTTTTTGAGGCAATTGGGGTGTTTTTACCGTTTCGGTAGTTCGATTAAGCGTACGGGTGCCGCCGCGGACTAGGAGATCGGAAAACCCCACGCGTAGGTTCCTCAGTGATACGATAGGTGGCGCCACATCGCCGGCCGGCACTTTGTGCGAGGCAACCCCGTGACTGTGTTTCGCCGCAAAGATGCTCGGCACGGTCTCAATGTTGTGCACCGCCAGCATTGTATACTAAAACGAAAAAGTCATTCGCAGTGTGCAACATCTTGCTTAAGGGCACAGGGTAAGGCGAAATTTTGAAAAAATGACTTTTTGTTTTTCTTTGCAACTAGGTAAGTTCAATTCCTTGTGCACATTTTCAATATTCACACTTGCCTCAAAAAGTTTTATTTCTCGCTAAAAAGCAGTTTTCCTGTAAGCAAGTAGCAAGTGCCCACATCCTCTTAAGAATGTTCTCAGGGTTTATTGTCATTTTTTTTTCATCAAAAAACTTCCAGTTTCAGATCAAAATGCTTTTCTGGAACCAGCTGTATTAGGAAATTGCTTAGCAACCATCGCATAGCTGATTTTTCAGTGAGGGCAATCCAGAGACCCTGTTGCAGGTTTTTTCCACATTTGCCCTTCGAAGCTGCGCACAAAAAACATCTTTTTTGGGCTTCACACTCTAATGATTGCAACATTGGATGCTGTTCTTTCATTAAATGATGAAGCAATGCATGAGCCAGCATTTTGAAATCATTCAGACGAAAACCAGGGCGCAACACCACCATCAAGTGGCTTAAAGAGGTTGACCAAAAGCAAAATACTTTGTGAACAGATCTGTACGATGGTGCACAAAATAGTCAAGGAAGGACAGACGACCGGGTGAAAAGCAAAAAAAATGACTTTCACAGTGATTATGAAGCTGGCGCTTTTTAAATAAATGGCTCCAGTGGTGTTTATGGCAAAAAAGTATGGTTTTTCTCCTCTTTTTTTACTTTAAACTCAATTATCTCAAAACGTTGTTTTTTCTTACATAGGTACCATTTTTTCCTATATCTTCCAAGACAACGAGCTGATTTTTTTCCCATGTCATCTACATAACTTGTCACACCTGCTGTACTAGAATTAAAAGTATGCACGTAACAGTTTTTTTGCTACAAAACTTCTAATACTAAAATAATGCCAAAATTTAGGTACTAACGAACAAAAAATTATAAAAAACTGAATTTTTTAAGAATGTTCATAATTCTAGTACAGTTAAAAGAGCACGACATTTGAAAGAAAATGATATATAAGTTATGTAGATACCTTTTTTAGATGCCGAGAAAAATGTACCTCAATATGGCCAAAAATGCATGGGAAGTATAGGGCTTACCCTATGCCCTTAACATAACTAATTGGAATGTACATCTGTTGCGAGGCTATTATTGCAGATAATGGTCAAACGAAGAATCACATTTTCTGTATTGTCTGTGAACACAAGTGCCATGGGTTTTGTCCCAATTCATGAAACCATGTATTTAATTTATAGATGTCTTTTGACATTAGTTTGATTCCATCCATGTTAGCCTCACTAACCTATAAAAGTGCGGTATCATGTGCATACTGATACATTTTAGTATTTAAAAATAACTGTGCCAAATCATTCATGTGAAAATTAAACAATAAAGGTACTAAATTTGATAATTGTAGGACACCATACACCCATGTTAAGCAGTCACCATTACTGTCATTTGCCCTTACAACCTGATACTCTACCGAGAAGCAGCTTAAAAATAGCTCTGCAGATATCCCACGGAATTCTAAACAAGATACTTATTCGTTAACACAATATGGTCTAGTGTATCGTATGTGTCGTTCTACTTTTACTAGGAAAACCCGTGTTGCGCGTTTGATAGAGGTTTGTAGTTTCCAATAAATGAAGTTGTCGCAAACGCGACAGTGAGATGAGTCGAGACACGTCTGAATGCTATGCCGGGCACCCAAAAACTGGGGCTCCATTTTATGCCACGCTCGTGGCGTTCGTGGCTGCTCACGCAGCGGCGCCATCTGGCCCGCACTCATTGCTTGTCACTCCGACTCAGCGCCATCGCCGCTGGGGCGCCGCCACATAGCCCCTCCCCTTGAGACGGAGTCTGGAGGAGGAGTCCTTGCAGAAAGCGGGTCAGCAAAACGCGCAGTCTTGGCGTTTGGAGGTTTGCGGGTGGTGTTGCAAAGGGAAGGGAGAGTGGTGGTGTTTATGATGAAATGGTGGATAGTGGAGTGGAACGCAGGCAGGGGAGCTTCGGTGAACGCGGGCGTGAGGCGATCGATGGAAACGACTGTCCCGGCCGTTGACGCGAAGTGTAAACGTGTTGTCAGAGCGTGAATACAAGAGATGACGGCCGGTGCAAGGTGGTTCAAGTAGCCGGCGGGCACTGTCGACACGGATGAAAACGTATTGGCTGCCAGAAAGGTTGGGATAAAAAGTGTGATTAGTGGAACACGACCGTGGTGGTTGGGGATGGGTATAGCTGAAACACCGTGTTAAATCGTTTACGTAAGACAGATCATGGAAGCAAGGTTGTCTTGCGGCTGCGGAGGAACCAGGAAGTCTGCCGGTAAGCGCATAGACCATAGACCATAGACCATTTGAGAGGTGGCACACAACCAAGATCGTCTTTGATGACAGTGCGTAATCCTAGCAGCATATGAGGAAGGTCATCCCAGAAGATAATCCTAGCAGCATATGAGGATGTGGAAAGCGTCCGCTGTTCACGCGATTCGTGAGCCATCAGTGAGGCCTTTAGCGGCCGATAAAACCTCTCGACCATGCCGTTGGCTTGAGGATAGTAGGCCGTTGTTTTGAGGTGAGTTATGTCAAATGGTGAAAGAGCGTGGACTCAAATTGGCGGCCACTGTCTGTGATAATTTTCAGAGGCACGCCAAAACGGGCGATCCACGTGGACATAAGCGTGGAAGCAACAGTCTCAGCTGTAATAGCATCGATTGGAACCACCTCCCGGTCGATCACTGTCAAGATGAAACGGTAGCCCTTGGATGGTGGTAGCGGGCCAAGGGGGTCGACATGAATTGCGGAGAACCTGGAGTCCGGCAAGGGAAAAGGGGCCAGAGGTGATGTGGTATGCCTAGGGACCCTGCATTGCTGGCAGGCGAGGCAGGAACGAGCCCATGCACGTACGTCAGTATTCATGCCAGGCCAGCCATATTTCTCGGCAACTACACGCCGTGAGGCACGAACTCCGGGATGAGGGAGACGGTGAATAGTTAAAAGCAATGCACCTGAGAAGCAGGAAGGTATGGTCGTCTGCTGCCGGAAACCGGGTCGACTTTGCAAACGATGCTGATTCCTGAATCAGAGGAGATAATGCCCTGTAGTTTCCGAGAGGAACTGTTTGAGCGAAGAAGGCAGAGTGCGGAGCTCCTCGTCATCTCGTTGGGCTTAAGCCAACTCCTGAGTACTGAAACCGGAGCGTTGTATGACGGAAATACGGCTAAGGGTGTCCGCTAGGATGTTGTTAACTCCGTTGGAATGCTGAATGTGCGTCGTGAACTCTGCAAGATACGCCAAGTGTCGCGTCACTCGGGCAAAATATGTAGTCTTCGATGACCTAAAAGCGTTCGTAAAAGGCTCGTGAACGGTGAGGATCACGAAACTGCGGCCCTCGAGGAAAAAACGGAAATGCTTAACAGTGAGGTATGGCGCCGGGAGCTAACACCTGAAAGTGCTGTAGCGCTGCTGAGATGGAGAAAGCTTCATCGAAAAGAAGCCGAGCGGGTTCCAGGTGCCGCGGATGTGTTGCTAAAGTACACCTCCAACTGCACAGTGGGAAGCATCTACCATCAGGTTCGTGGGAGCGTTGTGGCGCGGGTGCACAAGGCGAGTAGTAGAAGCCAGGTATTCTTTGATGGCAGTTAAAGGCCATTCAAGCCTGCACTCCGGAGACTTGGAAGCTTGAAGCGAAATTTGGAGAGGGTGCACAACGGCCGCACAATTTGGGATGATCCGTCGGAAGTAATTTACCTGTCCTAGGAAACGGCGCAGTTGGTGTAAGGACTCAGGCCGAGGGAAGCCGATTATAGCCTTCACTTTGCCTAGTAGAGGGCGAATTGCATTGCGGTCCACGAGGTGTCCGAGAAACTCCAGGGACGGCAACCCGAATACGCACTTTTCACTGTTACGTTTGAGGCCATGCTCTGCTAGGCGTTCGAAAACTATCCGTAGATGGTGCAGATGCACAGATGACGATCAATTGGCGACAAGAACGTCATGTAGGCCTAAACAAAAGGTAAGCCACAGAGGACGACACCTATGAGCGTTGCGCAACTCGAAAGGCTTCCGGGTGAATCCGAAAAGGCCACACGGTTTAATGATGGCAGTTGTCTTGTCGTCATCCGGGTCTACAGAGATTTGGTGGAGTGCTTTTTGCAGGTCGAGCTGTGAAAATATGGTACATCCGCTGAGGTTATTGGTGAAGTCCTGTATATTAAATAGAGGGTACCTGTCGGGTACAGTGGCCACGTTCAAGGAGCGGTAGTCACCGCAGGGTCTTCAGTCACCTGATTTCTTTCGGACGACGTGTAATGACGAGGACCAGTTGCTCGAAGACGAGCGAGCAATGCCTATCTCGACAATGTGATGAAATTCTTGCTCCGCGATTTTCTGTTTTTCCGGAGCCAGGCAACGCGCCACGGCATGCGTAGAGAGACCGGTTGTAATGATCTGATGAACGACGTCATGCTTCACTGGCTTTGTCCAGTCAGGAGGTGCAGTCAATGAAGAAAACTCATTCAGCAACTCCCGACACGGAGATGGTAGGTCGCAAAGAAGCGTAAAGGCAAACGGGTAGATGGGCCTGTGACAAAGGCCGGTTGTGGCTTCAAGGATTTTTTTTCGGGCCATATCAACAAGGAGGCCGAAGACCCAAAGAAAATCGGCTCCTAGAATGGCGTGACTCACGTTGGCCACAAGGAAAATCCAGCGGAAAGCACGGCGTAGGCCGATGTTTACCCTCAGATAGTGTTTAATGTACACGGGGATGCTGGACTTGTTAATAGCTTGGAGGTGGCACAGTGGTGGTTGAGTGCGGTCACAGGAATTAGCAGGGCACCAGTCTCAACGGGAAAACGTTGTGCACTCGAAGTATCCGCGATGTAGAACAGGCGACTGTCGCTGGCTGGGTAATCGGTCATCGCCGCTAATGATCCTTTACCTCGTTTGCCGACCAGCCACAAAAACCGGTGCAACGTTGCGCCACTGCGCCGAAGCGGTGATGGTACCAGCACAAGGAGTCAGCGTGGCGAGGCTACTGGCCCGTTGTGTATTCCTGGCGGTAAACGTGCGGCGACGAGGGACGGAGACGACGATATCGACGAGTGTTGTGCCCTTGCGACGAGCGTTAGCCAGCAGACGCGACAAGCTCCTCCAGGTTTTGCATGCGCTCTTGTAGAGCGGTGACGTCGTTGGATACCGGTGAGGGCAACGTGGTAGGAGCCAACACGGTGGTATGTTCGGAAGGTCGAGCGGATGCCACTGTGGTTGAAGACGAATGTAATATGGGGACTTCCATTATCTTGTCGGCGTGCGCGGCCAATTGTGGCAAGGGAAGGTCAGAAGCCGTCGCGAGGATAATCTGCAAAGACGAAGGAAGAAGTTGCAGAAAAATTACTTCAGCAAGCGGGAGAACGTGGCAGATGTGTCGCCCAGCAGGATTTGCAGTTCGCGAAGGGGCTGCGAAGGTCGACAACCACCCAACTCCTTGCAGCAGGGATTTATTCAGAATTGCGATTTTGGGGGGTGTTACCAAAACGCGCAGGGGTGTGGACCGTGTGGTTTAATATATATATATATATATATATATATATATATCGAATCAGAATAGGAAATGAGGGGGTGTTGAAAATAAGAGAGAAATAAGAATTCGCAGTCATGAAGACCTCGGAAAGCAAAAGGGAGGATGTAGTAGCTCAAGATAAAGAATTTGGAAACTAAGAAAGTGGAGAAAAAATGCCCACCAGGTGGGTTCCGAACCCACGACCTCCAGAATACCGCTCTGGTGCGATAACCACTACGCTACCGGCGGGGCGATTTTCCCCTCCACTTTCTGGGGTATTTATGTTTAGGTGTTCTCGTTTCCTACGCTTGGGGGTGGTAGCCAGCGCCACTCAAACTACTCGGGGTAAAGGGGACCTTCTTTTTAACCTCCGGGCCGTGACGCGAGCGTCAACGACATGTCGAGAGTGGTCGCCCAGCGTTGAACCCTCTTCAGCTCCCTATGGCACCAAGACTGCCAGAACAGAGGCCCTCGCTATGCATGTAGCGAATCAGAATAGGAAATGAGGGGCTCGTTGAAAATAAGACAGAAATAAGAATTGGCAGTCAAGAAGATATCGGAAAGCAAGGGGGGGATGTTGTAGGTCATTGGAACAGATAATTTGGAAAGAAAAAAAGAAAGTGGAGAAAGAATGCCCGCCAGGTGGGATCCGAACCGACGACCACCAGAATACCGCTCTGGTGCGAAAACACTAGGCTACGGGCGGGGCGATTCTCCCCTCCACTTTCTGGGGTAATATATTTAGGTATTTTTGTTTCTTGTGCTTGGGCGTGGTAGCCAGCGCCACTCGGACAACCCGAGGTGAAGGGGACCTTCCTTTTAACCTCCGGGTCATGACTCGAGTGCCTACGACATGTCGAGAGTGGTCGACCAGTGTTGAACCCTCTTAAGCTTCCTATGGCACCAAGGCTGCCAGAACAGAGGCCCTCGCTATGCATGTAGCGAATCAGAATAGGAAATGAGGGGCTCGTTGGAAATAACACAGAAATAAGAGTTGGCAGTCAAGAAGACCTCGGAAAGCAAAGGGGAGGATGTTGTAGGTCATTGAAACAGATAAAGAATTTGGAAAGAAAGAAAGAATGTGGAGAAAAAATGCCCGCAAGGTGGGATCCAAACCGACGACCTCCGGAATACCGGTCTGGTGCGATAACCACTACGCTACCGGCGGGGCGATTTTTCCCTCCACTTTCTGGGGTATTTATGTTTAGATATTTTTGTTTCCTGTGCTTGGGGGTGGTAGCCAGCGCCACTCGGACTACTCGGGGTGAAGGGGACGTTCTTTTAAACCCCCGGGCCGTGACGCGAGCGTCTACGACATGTCGAGAGTGGTCGACCAGCGTTGAACCCTCTTAACCTTCCTATGGCACCAAGACTGCCAGAACAGAGGCCCTCGCTATGCATGTAGAGAATCAGAATAGGAAGTGAGGGGCTTGTTGAAAATAACACAGAAATAAGAGTTGGCAGTCAAGAAGACCTCGGAAAGCAAAGCGAAGGATGTTGTAGGTCACTCTGGAGGTCGTGGGTTCTAGGGGTCGTGAAGGTCGTCGGTTCGGATCCCACCTGGCGGGCATTTTTTCTCCACTTTCTTTCTTTCCACATTCTTTATCTGTTTCAATGACCTACAACATCCTCCCCTTTGCTTTCCGAGGTCTTCTTGACTGCCGACTCTTAATTTTGTATATATATATACAGTCGAACACGGATATATCGAACACGGATATATCGAATTATTGTCTATATCGAACTCATAAATTATCCCCTTGAAAATTCTGTGTAAAAGTATAGGAATTTGTACGTTTCTATCGAACCGTATTTTTCCCGACATTGGGTATATCGAACGCCGCGCGAGCTGAAAGGTGCTCTTCGGCGGTCGCTGCACCCCCGATCTAGGTTGAGGAGGATGTGCAGGAATGCGCGGGCATGGCGAAGACTGGCTCGCACCACTAATCCCCCCTACCGGAACGAATTTGCGCTTGCCCAGTCGGGCCCCGCTACCGGCCGCCGCAGCGTTAGCGGACGGAGCCCGGTATGTTAAATCTCTTTAGGCACACAAGCCCATACGCTCGGAAAATGTGACAGTGCGAGGTAGGGATGCCCCGACTGCGCACGTCCTTTTTTTTTTGGCTGCGTACGTTCCCCGGCTTGCCGAAAAAGAGTTTTTTTTTCTCTCTCCCTGGGTCTGTCTTCCCAACACCGACAAGATTCTTCCCCCGATGTCGTCTCGGGAAAAGGAAGAGGGAACGAAGGCGCTGGCGGCTTCCTCCTTTTGCATTTTGCTGCTGTTGCTGCTGTTTGGCGAGTTGTCCCGCACCTTTCGGAGATCACTGTTTCTCTCGGAGATGACCATCGCGAGCACTTTGTTGGAGTCCGTTCAGAGAGCCTTGGAATTGTTACCTTCAAAGTTCTTGTGGTACGTGCGCGCTGTTCTTCTTTTGCGTGCGTGTTGTGCATGGTGTGTGAAGGCGCAGCGTGCTGCTGGAATTTTCTAGTTGTGCAGCCTCGAGAAGATGGAGACCAGCCTATTTAATTTCATTTCCAGGACGAAGAAGCAGGCCAAGATCAGCGATTTTTTTTCACGGAAATAAAGCATCCTGTTGCGTCGTGAGTGCGGAATTAGTTGTCATTCTTGAATGCGACGATCGGTATATGATCGTCCGCCATAGGTGAGGTCTCAGAGCCCATATTTTGTATATCGAATTTTTCATATATCGAACTATTTCGCGATCCCCTTGGAGTTCTATATATCCGTGTTCGACTGTATATATATATAGTATAAGTAAAGAGTCGGATACACAGCAAGAACAATAACAAACAATGTTTACTTACGTAGCGGCAACGGCACTTGCCTTCATCAGAGTAAGGTTACATGGTTTGGCTGTCGCAAACATTTTGAACACATTTCTTATATAGGTTTGCATAAAACTATGAGAAGGAAGGGAAAATGTTTCGGAAAAGGAGAGTGGGCATACAGTCAGGCTACGCCTATGTTACATCAACAAACAAACAAAAAAAAGGGGGCGGGGAGCGAGAGAGAGAAAAAGGGGTCGTGTTAACAATGCAGCGTTCAAGGTTGCACCATGACGGGTCAACGTATGCCGCGCGGGCTGCAAGTTCAGACAATGGGGGAAACTGGACAACCGCGGCTTGAAAAGAAAGGAAAGAGTATACAGTAAGGTATTCAGTGGCTGGGGAGAGTGGTTCGGGGGGAAGCGAAGATGGGTGTGCCCCCCGCGGATGAAGAGAATAGATAGGGAGCACAAAAGAGCATTTCACAGAAGCTAGCAATTGAACAGGAAATAGGTAGGGTCCCAAAAGGTTAAACATGAATAGATCACAAAGAGTTAAACATTCTTAAGTGGTGGTGGGAACTAGGCCTCCTTCCCCAGGACAAATGGCATTGTTGAGCCGCATTAGGCTAATAAATCTGCTGTATTAGGAGAGTTTCTGCGAATTCTGATGGCAAACTCGAGGGTAGGAATAATGAACATAGTTATAAAAATTATGAAGCCGCTAATTTTAATCGAGGGATAAGCACGTTAGTTTTCCGTAACTTTCATTAATTCCTAGTGTAGCTGACCCAAACTTATAAATCAGATAAGATTCCCGAACCTCGCGGTCGTGGTGCGTTTTGAAGGCGGATTCTCGTTGCTTTAAGATGTTCAAATGCATGCCCGGGACTGTTCACATGTCTTGACAGGGGCAAATAAGGGCAGTTTTTTGCATGAGAGCGGTGATTATTGAACCGTATACGGAAGGGCGTTTCAGTTTGGCCGATATATTGTTGCCTACAAACAGTGCACTCTAGAAGATATACGACATGAGCGGAGTCACAGTTAAAGTTACCTTTTATATTTACGTAGTAGTCTGAAGCCGTGCTTGTGGCGCGCTGTGTAGTGGTCATGTGTGGGCATACTTTACATCGGGGTTTATTGCAGGGCATGCAGCCAGTAGTTGCCGGTCGGTTGATACGAGAGTTAGTAAGAAAGTCACCTAAATTCTTATTACGCCGGTAGACAACGCGTGGTGGTTCGGGGAATATGCTTTTTAAGCGGTCACTTTGCATTAGGATATTGTGATGTTTTTTTAGCACGGTTGACACTCTTGGAGCGGAGGATGAGTGGGTTAAAACTAAGTTAGTTTGCGGGTTCCCGTTCGGGGCTTTTTTCTTAGATTTCGTTACGGTCTAATTGGTTGGCTAGCACAATAGCGTCGTCGATAACTTTTTCCGGGTATTTTTTATTCAGGAAGGCGGTTTTGAGTTCTCGACAGTTTGAGTAAAAGTCGGCTTGGTTTGAGCAAATTCTCCTAAATCGGTGGGCTTGGCTGTAAGGTATTGCTGTCTTGCAGTGTCTGACATGGCTACTTCGGAAGTGCAAATACTGCCGCGTGTCTGTCGGTTTTCTATACAGTTTAGTTTGAAGCCGACCTTGGAAGGTAGTAACGGTGACGTCCAGAAAGTTTACACTGTGTTCCGAATAGAAATGAGCAAGGGAAATACTAGGATGGGCCAGGTTAAATGCCTCAATGAAGGTGAGGAACTCCGCCTCACCGTGTTGCGAGATCATGAATATGTCATCAATATACCTTTTATAGTACAGTGGCTTTAAATTTTGGGTGTCAAGAGAGTTTGATTCGAGGTGAGCCATAAAGATATTAGCGTAGTTAGGTCCGATTCGAGTTCCCATTGACGTTCCGCTGACTTGCACGTAATGGACTCCGTCGAACTCAAAATTGTTAAGTTCAAGAATAAGCCTAAGGAATGTTTGGAGAGCAGAAGAATCGATAGGTTTGTCGCACGATGACTGCTCATACGCAAGGGATACAGCGGCGATGCCATCTTCATGGGGGATGTTAATATACAGTGACGCAACATCAAGGGTGACTAGAAGGCAGTTATCAAGAATTTCAATTTTTGAGATGTCTGAGAGAAAGTCATTGGTATCCTTAATGAAGGAGGGAAAACTGGGCGGAATGTCCCAAATGAGGTTATCCACATAGCGCGAGAGGTTTTCGGTAACAGAGCCAATGCCAGAAACAATGGGGCGCCCTGGGTTGATCACCTTGTGAATCTTTGGGAGAAGATAGAATTTACCGGCTACTGGGCTTAAGGGGTTCAGGGAACGAGCCGTGGTTTCATTTATTGTTTTATTTTTAACAAGCTCAGCAAGTTTATCTTTGACAATTTGCTTATAATCTTGAGTGGGATCATTGGGTAGTGCTTTATAGAATGTCGATACTGATAGTTGCTTATTGGCCTCGTTAACATAGTCGGTTTTGTCAAGGATTACGATTGCGCCTCCCTTGTCGGCAGGTTTAATAATTATGTCGGGACAGCTTGCGAGTTTCTCTAGGGCTTTCTTTTCGTTGGTAGTCATGTTGTGGTGGAAAGAAATTTGTGTTTGGTATATATATATATTTATATAAGTATGCGAATGGGTGTGTGTATAAGGGGTTTGAGCTTAACGGGTGTTTTTATTTGATTAAGGCTTAACGTTTGTTTTGTAGAGTAATGTTGATGAAAAAGCTACCAATTACGAGAAGTAAACTAAGTAACTGTTAATCAAGCATATTGTAGAGATATGTAAAGATAATTTATTGGATGAGAGAAAGACGTCGGTCTGGTGTGCTCTGGCTCGCAGCTTACACGGGGGGGAAATGGGGGGAAGTGATGAGCTGTACATGATTATGGAAATACGGAAGTGACGCGTATACACAATAATCGTGCAGCAGTATGGTTGGCCTAAGATCTGGCATCCAGTCCAGTACTCTTCAAAAAAATCTATAACTGCCCTGCGTTGAAACAATCTGATCGGATATTGCAGACAAAGTACGAACTTAAGTTGGCGTTTGCATTACGAAGTTTGCCAGCGTACAAACCAGAATCTTCCTCTGCTAGTTTGAAAGCTCGTTTCTGTGATGTTTTTTTTATTGTAAGCGTCAATTTCTGTATCCTTTAAGTCATAATTACTACATAAACCCCTATCTTTTGGTTGGCCTCTATATGATGGTTTTTTTGGTTGTGTACGGTGAAGGTCGCGACAGGAAGTCATGAAGGAAGGCTGCATAGAGGGTCAAAATGTGGGCCTCGTTTTGGAGCATGAATCATGCAATACTACATTTAAAAACCCCTAGCATGCTGTCACCACGTTTGAAAATTTCAAGAACGTAAGTAACAGTATAATTTTCAATTGGTTGCACAAAGTTTATTCCTGTTTATTCTTTCTTTATATACAGAACAATATGGGGCAAGTTTTTTATCTACAGGTCTTGATGGAACAAAGTTCACACGTTTTCAAACTTAGTGCAATATCATATGGCACAAGAAAAAATAGGTACAACAGAAATGGATTCAATATATCTAAGCAACACAGGCTAATTGTAACAATCTACACTGTGACTAATAGGCCAACAGTAGCTGCCACATTCACAAAATATTAATGTTAAAAAAATTAAATTGGAGCACACAAACTGTACAGTTACACCGCGTCACCTCGCAGGTTTACAGTGACTTACGCGGTTTCTTGGCCCACATAATGTACGCACTGTCTAGAAAGTCCACGTATCCCCCCCTTTCTTCGTCTCTTGCGTTCCTAATACTGGGGATACTTGAACCTTCAATAGAAATCTTCATCAGCGCGTAAACATGGGCCGGTGTCATGAGACATCTATCGGATGTTAGGATTCTGTTCATGGTTGAAAAGCTTCTTTCGACGGCAGCCGTTCCCACGGGAAGAAGCAGTATTCTCGTTGCAGCTGATGCCAAAGCAGGGAACACTGTCCAACTCTCGACCTCGCACGCAAGCCTTAATAGAGCTTGCTGCGAGGCCAGTTCTCCAGGATATCGTCTGTAAATTGAATATTCGGTTACCATGTCCTGTTATGATGTTCCGCACAGTTGAGAGACACGCCTAAAATCAGGAGTTTCCTGCTTTGCATGAAAGATGTCGTGGAATAATGCCAACTCTTGAAACTGGTCGCAAAACCTTGCACGCATGTTCTCCAGGATTTTAGTCTGGTAACTTGATCCAATTTTTAGAACATCCGCGTCACTGATGGCTTCGTCAAAATCCATTCTGACTTGGTTTTCTTGAATTTCTACGACAAGCTTCTGAGCCTCCATCCTTACATCTTCTACACGGATTTCTTCAAGGGATGACGCACCAATTTCATGGCCTCACTTAGGTTACCCTTCGATGATTGCAAGCACTTGCTCAGACGAGCAAGAGGCCCTAGAAGTCGAAACAATGAGACCAATATGAAAATGGTGGACTTTTCATTTCATTTATTATACCCTTAAAGGCCCGAAGGCATTACATAAGGGGAGGGTCGTGAAACATTGTTTACAGAAATACAAATGAACCAAGATATTGGTAAAAACACAAAAACACGCAAAAACACAGTTCTAAAGCACCAGAGTTCAAAACATTGGCTAAGTTAGGAACATCGCAAAATAAGTGTGACATAATTTTACAGAGTTAACAATAGGTAGAAGAAGCAAACACTGATTAAGTTCAACAATACATATTATACAAAATTTGTGTTACAGCAGTAGAACTGGAAGGTTATTCTTGGGTGATAATATTTTCTTCTAGTTTATCTCTAAAACGTTTATTATCAGTGAATGTGACGATGTCGTCGGGCAACGTGTTCCATAGTGATACAGCGTTAGGAAAAAAGGATGAACTAAATGCTGATGTACTGCCGGTAATGGGGGCTATTGGACGACTGTGATTTACACGGGAGGAAATTCTGAAAGGTGGCCTCAGTAAAGAGTGCCTAGATTGTGGCCAGTGAAAGAATTTGTGGATGAGGCATAAGCGGGCGATGACGCGGCGTGAATGAATAGTTGGGAGGGAGAGGGATAGCTTGAGCGCGGTGACACTGATATGGGTGGAATACTTCGAGGAGATAAAGCGAGCGGCACGGTTTTGAATTGCTTCAATCTGAAGGGTTAGATATGTTTGTGATGGATGCCAGATGGCTGAGGCGTATTCCAATTTCGGTCGTACGAAGGTTAGGTAAGCTAGTTTTTTAATTTCAGGAGAAGCAAGTTTTAGATTGCGCCGAAGGTACCCGAGCGTGCGAGAGGCTTCGGAGCAAATGGTATCGATATGCGTTGCCCAACTTAGCGATGAGGTCAAGTGCACGCCGAGGTATTTGTAAGAAGGGACTGAGCTGATTGGAACAGAGTTGATATGATAGGTGTGTTGAGATGTGACATGTTTCCGTGTGAATGACAGTGATTTGCACTTTGTTAAGTTTAATGGCATGTGCCATTTGTTGCACCAGAGAGAGATATAGTCTAAATCAGTTTGAAGGGTATTATGATCGTTAGTGGCGGCAATAGTTGAGTACAAAACGCAATCGTCTGCAAAAAGTCGGAGTTTCGATGTGATGTTTAAGGGCAAATCATTTATATAAATTAAGAAAAGTAGAGGCGATAGACTCCCCCCTGCGGAACGCCGGATGTTACGTTGGTTAGGTCGGACTCGTGATGATTAGCAGAGGTAAATTGTGAGCGTCCTTTCAGAAAGTGTTCGATCCATGAGAGTAAGTTACAAGGGATGTTTAAGGCAGATAGTTTTGCGAGTAAATGATTATGGCTAACACGGTCGAAGGCTTTTGAGAAGTCTAAAAAGACAGCGTCTACTTGAAGGTTATTGTCCATTTGTTGTAGTAAGTCGTGGGTGAATTCTGCAAGCTGTGTTTCACATGAGTAGTGTTTGCGAAAGCCGTGCTGGTGTGGGTAAAAATAATTAACAGATTCGAGGTGAGCCATTAGATTAGAAGTTACGATATGCTCAAGCAGCTTGGAAGGAATACTCGTTAGTGAAATGGGGCGGTAGTTGGTTGGTAGTGATCGGTTGCCAGCTTTGAAGATAGGCACAATCTGGGCAATCTTCCAGTCGTCTGGTACGACGCCTGATTGCAATGACTGGGTAAATAATAAACAGAGGATTAAGCTAGAGAAGTATTCGGTGTTTTTTAACAGTTTGCTGTTAATCTTGTCCCAGCCTGCTGACGATGACAGCTTCAGGTTACGAATTAAGGTGGTTATTCCCTCAGGGCTGATCAGTATATCAGGGAAGCTGTCACATGAAGGTGGTTCTAGTTGTGGGATGGTATCAGAGCTAGCGGTAAACACGGTTGCACATTGATTGCTGTGTATGGGTTCACCATCGGCACTTGTTAGTTGCAGTTGTTCGTATCTAGACTTGGGTGATAGAATGCGCCAAAATTTGTTAGGATTTGTCTAAGAATTGATAGTAGATCAGAAGAAAAGGATTTATGTTTAGCTTCGGTAAGTGCTGCAATGTACTGTTTGGCACACGTGTGGTATTTATCCCATGTGGCCGGGTTGTTTTTTTGATTCGCTAGTCTGTAGAGGCGTTTTTTCCGGTTTAGAATGGATTTCAGAAGCCTACTGAACCACTGATTGTTCGAGTCGCTGGTTACGGTTAGAGTTGGGATGAATTTTTTCTGTACTTCAAGAAGTTTGTTTTTGTACAACTCCCAATTAGCGTTCACCGAGCGGGCTAAATATGAGTCATAAAAGTCGCCGTAAAAACGGGCAAGTTCATCGTTAATGGCATTATAGTTCCCTTTTTTATAATCCGTTATTACTTTTTTTGTTGGGAGTTTCTTTCCTAATGGTAGAGCTATGTTAATATGGAGTAAAGCGTGGTCACTCAAACCGGGTAATGACGTCACGCTTGTAACGTCGTCGGGGCGCGTTGTCAACAACAAATCTAGCGTATTATTACCTCTAGTCGGACAGGTTATTACTTGTTGAAGGTTGAAATCGAGTGCCAGCTTGACAAAATGGTTAGCTTCGTTCGATGGGGATCTTACAGGAGTGGAGAGCTGAGGCCAATTAATGAGAGGGAAATTAAAGTCTCCAAAAAGGAAGATAGGAGCGTCGGGATACGTCTTAGAGATAGCGGTTAGGGAGTGGCTGAGTAGGTCGCAAAAAGTCGGTTCACAGTCAGGTGGTCTGTAGGATACCCCGATAATGGATTTTACTCCGTGGGAATGAATTTGTACCCAGGTTAGTTCGATTGTGTCGTCGTGACATATAAGGGATGAGTCAATGGTGTTTTTTACAGCGGTCAGAATCCCTCCCCCTCTACGACCGATTCGGTCTCGGCGATACAGAGTGAAGTTTGGATTAAGCGGAAAGATTTCGAGGTCAAGAATGTCATCATGTAGCCACGTTTCGGTTAGGATGACTATGTCTGCATTTGTGTCACATATGAAACTGTCTAGATGGTCGCGCTTTGGAATTAGACTGCGTATATTAGTGAAAGCAATGCTAAATTTCAGGTAGGACAAATGCCGAGGGGTGTCGTTAGGGTTGACGCGGGGAGAATCAGGTCATTTACTGTTTTTGATAGGTTGAGTGGTTGAATCGTTGATTTCAGCTACATTATCGAGTGGTCTCGTACATTCTAGGACGGAGTCGGAGGCGGCATCGTAATAATAGCATTTTTTGCCATTATGCAGTTTGTCAAGACGAAGTTTAAACGCACATTGCGCAGGCCTGATAAATTTGAGAAGCTTTGAACGAGCAAGACGCGTGGGAGAGGCGAAGTCCTCTCTTATCGCAAAGTTTGTGTTTTTCAGTTTGGGGCCGCAACACAGAATTTCCTCTTTGGTCTTAAAGTTCATAAATTTAACTATTATGGGCCGCTTTTTTTCAGGGGAAGGTGTTCCGATGCGATGTGCTCTCTCGATACTGTTTGGAAATATTTCAAAAGACAGTTTTTCTTTGCAGAATGCCAAAACTTTATCTTCTGCGTCTTTCCACGTTTCCTTGTCGTTATCGTCGATTCCAAGGAAGAGCAAATTGTTTCTGCGCAATCGGTTGCTCACATCTACACTTGCAACCTTGAGAGCTGCGATGTCTTGTTTTAGAATGCCTGATTCCACAGTGATGGGTGCGGCGTCAGGAAGTTCGTGAAAGGCCTCTAGCTTAAACACCCTGCAAGATAGCGTTGAAATTAAACCTTCCTGCGTTTCATGGGCTTCTTTTAGTTTTTGGAATTCTTCGCGGAAGGCAGTCTGTTGGTCCTGAAGCTCTTTGATTGTGTTTAAAATAGCTGCGATTTCCTTAGTGGGGCCGGCGTTAAGCTCCACGTCTCCACTGAGTAGCAACAATAGCTGGCCCAGTAGGCTTTGCATGAGCATGCGAGAACAGGCACAATCGATACACGGGAAGTACAGGGCGATGGGGCACGACACCGCAATAACACAGCGATTACTAGAGCGATATTCTTTATCACGGTTGAGGTAACTAACCTGGAACGTTAGAAGGGTGAACATGGTGCGACTGACGATGTCGTGCCCCGAGTTGGAGATGATGTCGCACAGATTATATGCGCAGCGCTCGGGCCTCGTGACTTGTGACGTTGTTGACGACGGCGGTTGCCAGGCGAAGGTACCAGTGCGAGCCAGATTTGGGGGTTCTGGCTGCTCCGCTTCGACGAGGTAAGGGCTTTCGAAGTCGCAGGGTCCAGTCAGCGGCTGTAGATCCAGGGATGGGCCAGTGCTGACGGGGAGCCAGCATGCCAGCACCTGGAACGTTAGAAGGGTGAACATGGTGCGACTGACGATGTCGTGCCCCGAGTTGAAGATGATGTCGCACAGATTATATGCGCAGCGCTCGGGCCTCGTGACTTGTGACGTGGTTGACGACGGCGGTTGCCAGGCGAAGGTACCAGTGCGAGCCAGATTTGGGGGTTCTGGCTGCTCCGCTTCGACGAGGTAAGGGCTTTCGAAGTCGCAGGGTCCAGTCAGCGGCTGTAGATCCAGGGATGGGCCAGTGCTGACGGGGAGCCAGCATGCCAGCACCTGGAACGTTAGAAGGGTGAACATGGTGCGACTGACGATGTCGTGAGAAGGTGTCCCCCGGCGTCAGAAGAATTGTCTCCGGCGTCCGTGTAT
The DNA here is from genome assembly GCF_048455015.1 of Haemaphysalis longicornis. NCBI lineage: Eukaryota > Metazoa > Arthropoda > Arachnida > Ixodida > Ixodidae > Haemaphysalis > Haemaphysalis longicornis. Next base: position 29,013,850 of record NW_027526245.1, read on the forward strand.
ACGTGCTCTAATGCGCTACAAATAGAAGAGTAGTGCTCAGCCACTACTTTCACACCGCCCTCATAAGAAAGCCATCGTGTCTCTCTAGGCTGAACAAGCTTATGGGACAAGCCTTCCATCACTAGTTGAGCGTTCTTCAAAATCGTCGGTCGCTTGTGGCTTCCCCTAAATGTACTGTACAATTTATTCAGCGCACTCAGTAATCTTTTTATAGGGGGCGTCTGCCTGCAACTATGCGCGAGAGCAAACTGGAGGAGGTGGCTTCGGCAGTGCACGAAAAGCAAATCAGGTGCATATTCTTTGAGTCGCGCTCGCACGCCGCTGACGTTTTCGCTGAAATTTGCACCCCCATCAAGAGACAGCGGAGATGTTTTCTGGCTTCAAGCCGACTTTTTAAAACTCGCCAATGAGCGTATTTGTTATGTGTTCAGCTTTCGTCGTCTCAAGGGACACGGCTGAAATAAATGTATATTCCACTTGGAAACTTTCGTGACAAGCACTAATGTGTCGAATGAAAGTGCTGAGAACCGCACGCCCGTTCACGTCCGTGCCTTCATCCGCACATAGAGAGTACGGCTGATCTTCGCTAAGTTTGCTTGGTATGTGCGCTGATAAGGCTTCTCCGAAGGCATCCAGAAATCCTGTAATTGAAGATGATGACAGAAAATGGGCGTTCTGGGGCTTTGTAGCCAATAAATCACGAGATCCATTCACAGATGTCGCTGTTGCGACCACGTCAGGCCAGTTAGAAGTCGTGCGTGGAATTTCCGATTTGAAGAGATAGTAGACGAGCTCCATAAGGTTCTTCGTGCAGCCAGTATTCTGCTCGGCTTGTTTTTGTGACTGGGTTATTAGCATTCATTCTACAGTGTCTCCCGATAGGCACTGCGATGCTTCAAGAGCCGTTTTGTGTTAGTTACCGTTTGCATGTTTGGAGGCCTTGTCCCCTAGCTTTTTCGAAGACGCCAGCGAAATCAGCTCGGTCACCCATGGGCCATTCTTGAATGCCACGCTACATTCCTTGCACTTGTACCCCTCTGTAGTCCGCTCAATCCAGGGAAATTTACTGTAAGAAGAGCATTTTGGTGGGTCTTCCTTACCGTGTCCGGAGAGCTTGTAGGCTGATGACTTCTCTTGGGGCTCCAAATAAGAATTATGACATGTGCTCGTGCCTCGTGGATACATTGGCGTTGCGCTTTCATCTTCTCTGTCAGGTGAACCGTCTTGGGGTGCGCGTGCTGTGCCCGGTGATGGTCCGGTTGCAGTCTGTGCTGTCTCATCATCGTGTTAAGTGTAATAATATGTCTCATTAGGCTATATCAATGTATATGCTCGACCTCATTAGCAGCAGAAATAAAAACACGGCTCTGATATTATTCCACATAACACTATTTTTGTCAGCGAAACGGGTTTCAATCTGTTGATGATATAGAGCAAACCTTACAGGAGATCGTTCACTCTTGTTTATAAAAGGTGATTTGGTAACGATGCCAGTAACGATTAGTTCCTCCCTCGAATGTGTATGAATTTCTATAAAATACTTATCAATCGATGTATTTATTGGTGTCATCTTCTGTCTTCCAATATGAATAGTTTAATTTCTTCCAAATTTTATCGAGATCCGTATGAAATACGTACACGTTTCTCTATCTCCATTCTAATCATATCTGGAGACATTATTTCTCTAGTATAAACTGGTTTCTCTAGTATAAAAAGAACTCATGCGTTTCTTCTATAATTATTTCTTTATTTTTCACTATCTCAACTTTTTGCTAATCCTACGCGTCACTTATCGAGCATCGAAACATTATAGACTTAACACTAACAATTAATCCCGATATTTCCGGTTCCTTTAACAAAAGACTACCATCGCTCTCGAAAATGAACGGTGCGTTTTTATAAACTCCCTGTTGTGTTTCCATATTGCTAATAAAATGTCAGTTAAAGCTCAATGTTTATCGACTGTGGTTGTCATTTACTCAATAAACTCTTCATTGCGAAAACAAAGCACTCAATTTATTGGACCCCGTATTGAGTCTCTCTAGAACGTGCAAGGCGACCAACATATTGAGTGCACTCGAGAGAAAGTCTATAAACCTTTTCTTATGGAATCAAACAGATAGGGCTGGGCGTCGGTTAAAAAATTTTAAACCGATTATTCGGCACACCTTAATAAGTTCATTGATTGGTTATTCAAATTAGTTGGTTAAAAAAGTAAAGATAAAAATATTTTACAACTCAACATAGCAATAATGAAAAATAACGTTGATACGCTTTTCGACCTGGTCGCACCGACAGTCCCGATTAGGTGAGCGCCATTGTTTTGGCGCTGAAGAGGGTGGTACGCTCATCATAGCGTTTGTCCCGCGCACTATTTCTACAATTAAGAACAGCGACACTCGCCATAATTGCATGGGTGTCGATTAATCGTGGTTTATATGGGGTGATTTCTGATCAGATGGACAAAGGCTGGCTTGAAATTTGCTTAAAATTTTTATATCATTACCTGATTATTGTAATGTCCAGATTCACCAATATTTTGCCTGATAATCTTTTGTCGAACTGTAAAAATGTTTACAACACGAAAAGGTGGACCCCCCTCCCATGCTACCTGCCCATGCGCCTCGGCCAACTTTAGCAACGTTCGTCTATATAAGAAAATGTTCATACGGAGCAATTCGCAAATTTAATGCTTCCGTGGAAGCACAAAAACTCTGAAGTGGAATTTTTCTTTGCCCAGTTCATGAACAAATATTCTATGCTCACCGTTCCGCAAAATTGATGTAAATACACGCTGACCGTCTATCTCCTCACAGTGCACGAGTGGGCCCTAAGGTTAGCGTGACAATTCGCTGAGCGCTAAAGCACGAAACGCTTGAATTATTTTTTGCTTCGTCTGTAGATTAAGAACCAGAATGTTTTGTTCACTCATCCGAAGTCTAAATACAACAAAAGCAATGTGTCACATTGTAAATTTTATAAACAAAAATATGAGTAGTGCTCGTAGTCGGCGCATCGAGCGTACAGCCGGTAAAACGCTTGTCTATAACAGCGATTTCAACTTCAACCAGCTACATCGAAAACTGCCGAAGCATACTCGTTCAGAACATGTCGGAGGAAAAAGCGAAGGGCTAAGACTTCAGAATTCCGCAGTAGTTTTATTCAAATCCCGCTCCGGCGTGGCAGGATAGGGCTGAGAGTACGAACGCTGTGTTATAGACAAGCCTTTTACCGGCTGTACGTACGTTGACTTAGATGTGGAAAAGAAGATCCAACTTGCACTTAGATTTTCATTCACGAGCAAGACCTTACGCCCAAACAACACCACTGGGATTGATGGCAAAGTGGAGCGCTTACCTTGGACACTTTAGGAAAAAAACGTGTCAGCTTCAGGGATTGCGCTTGTCGCTTGCGGGACACTGAGGGGTGGCTGGAAGAGTTCCTGCTCATAATGCCTCTTCGAGGCAGCTACTGCTGTAGTAGTCGATGCTCGTATGAAGAAGGCACAGCTCGAGCACAACGAGGCCACGCCGCACTTATAAATGCATATCTGCACTACGGCGAAGAAGTCCAAGAGCGAAAGACATCACGTGGCCACTAAACGTACGTCACGTGTGACGTCGCGTGTTTTTTTCTTTTATTTTACTGCGGGTTCCGCTACATTTTGCTGCGTTTTTTTTCACGCACGCGCTCGTACGTTCGGCGTTGCACGCACGCTCCGCAAGTTGACGCGCTCCTCTGGTACCGATTTTCCTTCTCCGCCTTTGTCCTTGCTTCAAGGCATCCAGCTTTTCTTCCGCACTTGCATTTCGGCGCTCACATGTGGTTTCAGTTCCGCTTCTCCTTTCCTGCTCTTGTGCGTGCATGGGTGGGCGCACACATGTCATTTTTTACATTCTGGGAGGCAAACAACTTCCACGGTTTTTTTTTTTTCACAAGAGATTGTACAGGCGTGTCTGGCCGACAGCTTTATTTAGACAAAAAAAATTATATATAGTTCCTTGTGCACAGGGGTAAACATATCTGAAGTTTTTTTGTGCAAAAAACTTTCCTTTCCTAAAAAAAATCTCGGCTCGGGTAACTGGCGCATTGAGCGGCTAGCGGAAAGTTTGAACTTCTGCCACTGCAAAACAAAAACTACCGCAGCTCGCGCCCTAGTTATTTCTATATGAAGACTTTGACACTCTCAAATGATTTAACGTATATTCGTGTTTGGCATGTGGAGCGAATGTTTTTTTAATAAAAATTTTTGAATTAGAATTTAAAAAAAATTGTCAAATGTGGGATTTTTCTTTTCCCTCTGCATCTAAAAAAACTAGGGAGTTCAAAATTTTAGTTATTCCTCGGTTCTTGTTCAATCTTCGGGCCGATTTTAGTTTATGTGGTCAAGACTTCAATTTTAAAAAAGCACTCTACTGCAGCTAGGTAACGCATTTTGGGTTATTTTCAAAGCCAATTAAAAAAACTATCTTTAAGCCCGAAAATGTTGGTATGTCTGTATGCGTGTCTGTCCGTTTGTATGTCTGCCTGTCCCTCGATTCATTCAGCCTACTATCTTCGATTTTTTTCAAATTTTCACAAAATAAAGCTAAGGTTGCTCTCCATCATCTTAATCAAAAACATGTTGCAATTTTTTTTGCATGAACAAAGCGCCAAATACGGCCTTGTTAGCAGTATTGCGGTGACGTAATCAAGTGGTTTGTAAGAAGCTTATGAACGCAATGTAGGGCAATAACTGGTCGTTACAATAAGAAAATCCTAAAGCAAACATTGCAGTGAGCGGCTTTGTTGAAATTAAGCGTGACTAAAGTAGGCTGCATTTTAACAGGTTGTAGAAAGGCACCCGAAGTGGATCGTTCAAGCTAGAACACTCGCTCTTCTGGAAGCGTCTCTTGATGCACTGCTCACTGTTTTTCTGTGCCCGTTGTGTAGGCCCACTCGCATATACACCGGGCCTCCCCAGAGGCCCGGTGTATACACTGAGCTGAGGCTAACTTGTAGCATTCCCAGCAAAATAAAAAGTATCAAACAGAACATATAACCATGAACTTAGCCGCCGTGAGCGATAAAAGGAGGCAGCTTGAAAAAACCGCCCCAGATCGGAACGGTTTCTGCGTCATCATCGCCTTCGGCGATTCACGCACATTGGCGAGCCCCAGAAGTTCCAATAGCCCAAGAGTAGTGAGGAGCACGTATTTTGTGCTGATTATTGAAGAGAGAAAGAGAAAAAAATTGCGTCAAGAAGGAACTTCCGTGGCGTGAAATATCTGGACACTGGAACAAAAAATCCCGTCAGCCGACTGAACAGCATGTACATCTTGGCCCGTATTTAAGGTCACTAAAGCGGGATTCACACGAGGGAGAAACCCTCTCGTTTTGGCCCGCGGGACCCGCTCACGTGACCGGTTTTAGGCTCCGCCCCTTGGTGTGATAGCCCCCGGTGGCTCCGCGAAAGAAAATGCCTCCGCATGTTTTCGCTTGACGGCGGTGGCCCTCGGCGGGGAATGGAACCTTTTCCTCGGCGCTGTCGTCTGCTAGTCACTCCGCGTAGCTCCGCACGTGTGGAGGCGCCGCCAGGCCGGATAATCCGGTCACGTGCTGTTGACGTCGCATATCCGTCCGCCTCCGTGAGAGGGTTTCTCCGCCGGGTGAATCCCGCCTAAACAGTTGCCAACCTGGGAGTGTTTGCATCTAAAATTCTTTGGTTGCCGCTAACCTTCCATTAGCCACTCCTGCTTCATGCTCAAGTAAAGGACAGTAATGACGAACGGCATATATCCTCGGTGCTAAGTGCTCAGAAGTAGCACATGGTGCCACAGAGATCCTCGGGAACCGTTTTGTGTGAATTCAGATTTTCACTGAACAGCCCACGGGTGCTGTTTCCGTAACTGTAACGCTTTTAGTTCGAACGAAAGCATAATTTGCATTCTTGGTTCATTACAGACATTTTTGTATCACTCTATGGCTCCATTGGGTTTCATCCTAAATATTACAGCAATCATTTAAAGCACAGCGGCCTTAAATAGGCCACGTCTCCAATTGTGTTTCAGCCGCAACTAGTCGAGGAATATACAGGGTGATCAAAGTTAAGTCGACAGGTTTTTTATAAATTAGCCGCTGAGCTGTACGAGAACACCACCTCTGCTGTAAGGTTACGTACCCAGGGGGACACAGATTGAGGTGGTAAATATTGATGTCGGTGGCTTAATTAACTAAAATTGCATAATTAACTTTTTAGTGACTGCAGAAAACCAACATGTTTATATTGAAAAGTTGGGCGCAATCGTGTTTCTACACAGTTTCATTTGGCAGAATTTTTCTAGCGCATCTGTAATTCGAGATATCGAATTGCGAAATTTAATTGCCGTTTGCGTGATTACGCATGCAAGGCGGTGGCAGCCGGCGCAAAGCTCCTCCCTTTCGTGACGTACCTGCTGCGTACGAAGTTTAGTTTGACAACGGGGTGGAGGCATAGGCAAAAGCGATAAGTGGCACACTTATTGCTTTTATCGTCTTGGCTTTTGAAGTCAAAGAACAGCAGTGTGGTGTGACATGCGCAGTGACCTTTACCGGGTTACAGCTGGGAGCGGAAGATAATTTTACGGCACATTTTCAGTACGGTTTGAAACCGCTGTGGGAAATTATCTTGTCAGAGTGTTAGCTTCTTGACCGTGGCCTGATGCTTTATTAGCGCTGCCCGTCGAACGACAATCAAGAAAAGCGTTGAGACCCGCTATGTTGCAATGGCTGCTTCCACCGGCACAAGGTATTCAACAGAAACAAAAGTTGACGTGGTACTTGCAATGGCCAAGACGGATGGAAACGCCCTGTTAGCGGCGCGGCTGTACGGGGCTCGGTACCCACACCGTCCACTTCCGTATAGGTCAACGTTTATAACCACGTTCCGGCGATTTTGCACAACAGGCTCTGTCCACCGTCAGCGTCAGAAGAGTGACACCGTCATCAATGAAGATTTCGAAATTGATGTTCTCGCGTGTGTAACGTCTATGCCAGAAATCAGCATCCGACATATTGCCAACGAGTCAGGACGCAGCTTCGGAACAGTCGCAAGAGTGCTAAAAAAGCATGGGTTGCATCCGTACCATGTTTGCCTTCACCAGGACCTAAGTGAAGCAGACTTCGAAAGGCGGCTGGACTTCTGCAATTGGGGCCTCATCAAAATTGAAGAAGAGAGTGACTTCCTAAAAAGAGTAATGTGGACAGACGAGGCTCGGTTTTGCCGGAATGGCACCGTAAATGTTCACAACGCCCATTATTGGTCACAACAGAACCCACACTGGCTGCGACAACACAAGCACCAAGTTCGCTGGAGTGTGAATGTGTGGTGTGGCATACTAGGAGACAGGATTATTGGACCCTACTTTTTTGAGGGCAACCTCGACAGCAAAAAGTACACCCAAGAAATTCTTAGTATTGTCGTCGACAACTTTGCCTGCGATCTTTAAATGACTTTCGAAAGGTATGGTTCCAGCATGACGGAGCTCCACCGCATTTCTCCACCTCTGCAAAAAGATGGTTGGACCGCCATTTTTCAGGACAGTGAATTGGGCGCGGAGGAGCGATGTTTTGGCCACCAAGATCCCCTGACCTTTCTCCGCTCGACTTTTTTCTTTGGGGCTACGTGAAAGATCAAGTGTTCGCAACGGAGCCAATTGACATCAACGATATGAAGAACAGGATAACATCTGCTTGTGCGAGCATCCGACCAGAAGTACTGCGCAGAGTTACCCAGTCAGTGCGAGAGCGGTTTATGTTTTGCATTGCTGTCGAAGGGAAGCACTTCGAACATTATTTAAAGCACTGATACATTAATAGGTTTCCATAAAGACCCGGCAGTGGTGGGTGAGAACAACGACTTTTAAATAGTGCTACATCAACATTAGCTGGCCACTTCGATGACGCGAATGGTTGATCGACAAAAAACTACGACGTAATTTTGTCTCGGGCTGTCAGCTGGACTCATTAGCGCTGGAACAACTACTGTAAATAGCTCATGTAAATAGTTTATTGCTCATCCGCCTCTTCATTCTTGTCCCAATGCTACAGCAAAGAATTCATTAGCGTAGGCAATACCTTTGTTGATTTCAATAAATATTTCAATGTTGAGAATTGAACACTGAATTTATTTTGCCTATCCCAAGTTAGCGATGTGACCGCTCATCTAGATACCATCACGCATGCGCAAAGCCTCCTCCTTCTCCCCCACACCGCCTTCAGCGCTGGATCCCTTATCTCGGTATTGCAGTTGCTACCATCAAGACATGCCGATCGGTTCCGTGTTTTGATAGCGGTTCGAAGAACTGCAGCTTGCGATTACGCAAGCGGTGTCAGTTATCACATTTGCCTATGCCTCCACCCCGTCGTCAAACTAAACTTCGTACGCAGCAGGTACGTCACGAAAGGGAGGAGCTTTGCGCCGGCTGCCACCGCCTTGCATGCGTAATCACGCAAACAGCAATTAAATTTCGCAATTCGATATCTCGAATTACAGATGCGCTAGAAAAATTCTGCCAAATGAAACTGTGTAGAAACACCATTGCGCCCAACTTTTCAATATAAACATGTCTGTTTACTGCAGTCACTAAAAAGTTAATTATGCAATTTTAGTTAATTAAGCCACCGACATCAATATTTATCACGTCATTCTGTGTCCCCCTGGGCGCGTAGCCTTACAGCAGAGGTGGTCTTCACGTACAACTAAGCATCTAATTTTAAAAAAACCTGTCGACTTAACTTTGATCACCCTGTATATACCAAACATGGGCTCGGAAGCCGGAGCTTCAACATGAGATTTAGGTGCAATGTACTTGATACACGCCCAATTTCAACAAAGCATCCTCACCGCAATGTTTTTTTTTAATTATTTTCTCTGTGTAACGGTCATTTCTCTCCCGACATTGCGGTCATAAGCTTCTTGCAACCACTTGAGTTTGTTGCCCCAATACTGCTAATAAGGCCATATTTGACGCTTTCTGCAAAAAACAAAATGAAATTATTGCATCCTGTTTTTGATGTGGATGATAAAGAGCAACCTTGGGTTTAATTTCTGAAAGTTTCAAAAATAAATCGAAGCTGGCCTTTTGTTTATTTGGATTTTAAAAGAAACCAAAATGCGTTGCAGTGGAATGCTTTTTTGAAATTGAACAAGGGCAGAAGAATACCACCAAAAAATGTCAACTACCTAGCTTGTTTAGATGCAGGGGGAAAAGGCCCTCCATTTGGCAAATTAGAAAAAAAATAAATTGGGATTTTTTTAGAAAACTCGTTCTGGACGCCAAACACGAATAAGTTAAATCATTTGGGAGTGTGCAAAGTCTTCATGAAAAAATAACTAGGGCTAGAGCTGCAGTCGTTTTTGTTTTGCTGTGGTAGAAGTTTCAAATTTTCCGCATGCCTCTCTGCCGACGTTGGCGATTTATTTTAGGAAGAGAAATTTTTTTCCACAAACTAACTTCGGATATGTTTGCCCCTGTGCACAAGGAGCGTATAGAAAATTCTCGCCAAAATTAGAGATGTCGACGCTTGTACCAATGCCAGGTACGGTGTGATTTGGGTTTTTGTTCCTGAAGACACTGTTTTGCGATGGGGTCACGGGGTTTATTCAAACTGGTTTATAATAACGTTTAGCCTAAGACACTTCCAGAATATTTTTATCGAAAAATAAGTAGATTGAACATCATGCAGTTTTGTTATCACCAATGTACGTGATAATATATTACGTCAACGAGTCACCAAAGTGCGAATGCAAGTGGGCATGTTCCGGTAGATCACAGAACACAGTAGACTGAATAGAAATATGCCATTCTTATTACGTTTTCCTATTAAAAAAGAAAACCCCAAAGCAATAAAAACGAATATAATTGCCGTATTCGATTTTCTTGCGGCATCACCAGTCGTGAGTGATGAAACAGACTAGGTGGAGGCTGTGTGAGAATTTTTGTGAAACAGTACGGCAGGTTAATGTAAATACATGTAAATGTAAAATAAATGCACGACAGTACTTCTGTTGAGCACGTTGTTTTATAGGCTAAAATTCGGCTCTGACGAAATATTGACCACATTCTGCCATTATAAATGGTGACAAAATTTGTTTTAGTTTTGATCATGGACAAATGTATCACATTGTCATACACGTACTGTCAGAAGCTTCAGACGGATGAAAAAAAACTGTTATTCTTTGTGTATAATTATATGCCAAAAGTAGGGGTGGGCGATTGGTCGATTAAGCTCCCGAGTAATCAATTAATGCTTTAGTCGCGGACTCGCGAGTACTTTTTAATCAGGCAATGTATTGAAGCCTAGTGAGCCAAGAGAGATAGGCCTGCCGCCTTCAACAGTGCGTGTGAAGCGGCGTTTTTTTTTGTTGTTGTTATCTGCTGTTTTACGTTTCACATACCACTTTTCCCCTCCTATTAGCGGCCGTCACCCTCGACTGCCACGTTGCTTTTGTCCAGATCGTGTTTGGCCGCCGAAGGGGGACTCCGCGCTGTTCACGCCACGAAGCTCCGAGCAGGAAATGCTTTTCGGGGGTTCGTCCTCCATAGAGAAACCACAGGCTCCCGCATTGCACAGCCCACACCCGAAAAAGCTGTCGGCGCCGGCGGCTGTTTCCGCACTCTCAAGGTCCGTAAGCAGATTGTTCGGCCCCATTGTGTGCTGACCGAACCCTCGCCCCCAAGATGTTTCTCAAAAGAGACCGCCTGCGTCGAACCTTGTCTCCAACCGAAAAGCTGAGATACGCTTTCCGATAAGTGCTGGACAGTGGGGACGCACTTATGTTTAGGCGTCACTGTGAGCTTCTTTGGAGCTTTCCGTGTGGCGTGTTTTTGCACCTAATGAATTGTCTGTCGATGGTCGGAATCTTGGGCGAAGTTGGGCGGGAAAAAAGCGCGAAAAGACGCAAACACACTGAGAGTAAGAAGGACACAAATACAGCGCTGACTCAGAAGTGAAAGAACTTCCAAGGGTAGCTATAACAAACAAAGAACTTCCTTGCTGCCGGAAAATGTCAACAAGCTTGTTTGCCTCCGAAAGTGGGTGAATTATTATTGATAGTCTAAAATGATCTGTATTCAGAAGCATCGACAGCATGACAATGAAAACAAAAATCAAAAAAAAACTTAACCCTTAATCTTTTCAGGCCTTATGCCTCGAAATGAACATACCCGATTAATGGGTAACTCATCAATAAAAGGAAGCCGACTAATCGAAATAAAGTTTTTAATTGACACCCACTGACCCAGCCCTAGCGACACTGAGTTGTCGATTAGCTGCGATTAGCGGTTACAACCAGCTATGTGACCTGTTAGTCTATCAGCCACCATGCTGGAAAATTAGTGGGTATTATCGGCTCCTCCAGAAGAACTGTCAGCAAGTACACTGGCTCAGCGCTGTCAAGAAAGAACAGGCACTTTGAAATCCCCATTAAGCTTCATAAAACCTCGCAGGGCATTTTACCGTTTAATAACATTTATGCAAGAAAATGGCGTAATTATGGGGTTTGTTTGGCTTCAGACAGTGAAACTGGATAATGTTGAATGACTAATTGAGCTAACCTGTTAAACGACCTATTCAAATGACTCGAGCTCACTTGAGCGAATTCGGAGAAAAGGACGGGCCCAATGTGGCCATTTCAGCGGCTGCGTCGCCGTCATAGGAGCCATTAAGAGATAGTGCAGCACCCTCACCGCTTATAGTGGTTGCCTCCAACCCACGCTGTTTTTCCTGCATTTTTGCCCTGTGGTGATATCTTATTTCTATTATCACCTACAAAACAACTCATTTTTTATTTTAAGCACAATGAGCTTCAGTTGCAAGCCCACAAAAATACAGTTATCTGTATTTTTAGTTGCTTATTTCTGAGCACTACTTAGTCCCGCAAAGAAGGCTTGCATCAGTAGTCTAAATCAATTATTTGACTTTTGTTCGCGCCGGCACGAGTGTCATTCTGAAGACGCAGTCTCTTGTGTGGAGCTGTCCTTCATGGTCCTCTATAACGTTGCAAGAACGTGCGTTACAAGAGACGGCGCCACTCTTTCTGCCACCTCGCAGATTCTCACTGCGGCAGGGCCCGTGCTTCAGTCCAGCCGTTGTGCGAAGGAAGGAAGGGGTGAGGGCGCTGGTCCATCTGGGCCGACTCTACGAAGCTGGTTATGTCAGCATAACTGGGCCTAGCCGAGCAAAGCCGCAGTCATTTTTTGACATATTTTTGCAGCCTTTAAAAGGCTAGTCACCACTAAAGGAAGTAGTCGTTTAGCTGCCAAGCACTCTCACATGCAGTCCAAGGAGAAATGCATAAAACTGTCGTGTTTTGCCTTTAACCTTCTTCATTCATATGGCTAGTACAGAACTAGGGAAATATAGCGTGTCGAAATAAAACGCGAAGAGCCATTGCATAGTTAAACTAGGCCTCCTTCACATTTTCAAAAACGCGAACTCTGCCCTCCCCTTTCCTCTGTCCAGACAGAGGGCATGGGGGCGGGGTGCTCATGTGGAATCTTTTTTGGGGGGCTGTAGAAATCCTCTTAGGGGGGTGTTGGGGGGGTGTTTGGGGGTGTGTATAAATCCCTGCTTGCAGCCACTGCAACGAGTTGGGTGATCGTCGCTGAAAACGCTGCCGCTCCGAAGGCCTGGTACGGATCAAGGTGGCAGCCTTTAATGTGTCGTAAGGGTTCGTGGTAGGTGTATTTGCGAGGATATTGCGAATTTCGAGAGTGATGTCAATAGGTAGTGACTGTTGGAGATGCTTGAAGCGGGTCTCTTGCGACGTGATGTGGCTCCCTCGGGAATTTGCCTCGGCTTGAAGGAACCACACGTCGGGGTGCAGAGCGCTTAATGGGGCAATCGGCAGGCGACGGCGGAGATGCCATCTGAAGAGGCAGCGGAGGACGCAGAATTACCACCGGTATCGCAAGGAGGGTTCATTCTGGCTCCTTGACTCCGCTCAGCGTCCTGGTCACCAATGTCGCGAACGCGACAGAGGGATGAGCCGAGACATGTCTGAATGCTATGCCGTGCACCCAAAAAACTGGGGCCCCGTTTATGTCATGCTTACGCACCGGTGCCACATGGCCTTCACTCATTGCTTCTCACTCAGCCGCTGGGACGCCGCCACAAAGTCATTTGTTTATGAATACTTTTTCCTACAAACATGATATGGAGGTCCATCAATCAATCATGCTTTGACTTCGCGATGTAACAGTTGTATTAGCGAAAGACTTACTGAAATTAGTTGCTAATGTATGCCTCTCTGCCTGGAAAGCTGGTAGTAATAGCCTGGTGGATTTTGTTCTCCCGCCTAATGATTATACTATATTCCAGGTTTTCGCCGCGCCTTTCCTACATTTGTTAAAATTCATTTTTGTAGTACCAATTTTTCAACATTTCGTAACTTAGCGGTAAACGTATTTACTGCCGGAATCCTTCCTTTAAAGCCAGGTTGGATCGGTTGCCGGGTTTTTAAATCAGTGCTACAAGTGTTCCTTTAGAAAACTTTGTTCAGTTATTTCATTGTCTATCTAAGGCTTTCAACATTCAATTTAATTCTTTCAGTGCTGTGTCGCTACATTTTCTGAAGCTTAAATAAAAATTTGCCATAGGACAGTGAATGTTCCTTCTGAATTTAGGGAATCCTAATTAAAATCATTATCCAACTGATGTACTTTTCTAGTATCACTTACGTATATGGGCCTAGTGCGCCTATATAACATGGTGGGATTGAAATCAGTAGTTTAAAATACATGTGCGGCTGAGAGTAACCAGAAAATATGGAATATAAATTTGAATCTGTCAGCAGTTTTTGCTAACACCCAAGAGCACATCTGTGTATTGCCTGACATTTGCACAAAAACGCACAGTGGGAGGTCGAAGTTAACGCGTTCTAATAGTGCAACTGTAGACCATTGGTCGAATGAAATTCTTGACACAAAGAAAAAAGAATAAAAATGTTCTCGCTATGTCGAAGTTTATCTTATTCACTACAATCACACGATTAATAAAACAAAAGTATAAAAAGCTGGAAATACTAGCCGAACAAGACAAAAAATTATTAACACGCACCAAACGCCAAACGCCCAGCATTTGCCCAAAAGGGCATAATTAGCAAATTTACACAATTGTCGTATAATAGCGTAATTGTATGTTATTTAAATAAAAAAACCAGAAATAGCAATAAAACTAAAATGAACTAATGAAACAAAAAGAAAACCACTTCGCTGCATTCAGCTGTTTGATTCCAAGATAACAAAAACTTGCAAGAGCAAACAGAAACAAGAAAAAAATCACAAGAGAGCCAATCTGGGCGCAATTAAAAGCCTCAAGATGAACAGAAGTGGTGTAAGAATCTATACGCAGCAGACGTCCAGTTGTCTAAATTTGTCGAATTTTGTCAATACTTCACGTACATTATTCCTTGTTTTGTATCCGTACTTGCAAACCCAAAACGCGTGTTCTTTCTTTAACGAAGAAGCTGCTGAAAAGCTTTCGGCCACGGTCCCACGAGGTTCTTATCGAGTACCTTGGAACATTTGTTGCTCGACGCCTAACCAGATCTTGAAGGTGAACATTTTGACAGATTTCTGTCTGGTTGGGAAGGTACTTAACTGAAATTTATGCTCCAAGCAATACACAGGCAAAACCCGACGTTTCGAAGCCGGCTCGGCTTCTTTTTGAGGGGTGACAGGGGCCACATTGCAGTGTGGCTCCAGTCGCTTCGAAACGTCTGGTTTTGTGTATGTATTGGTTGAAGCATAATTAAATTTCAGTTTCATAATCGGATGTAAGTGTTAAGTAGTTAGGAACGCAGAATTTGTTTGGGAAAATTATATCAATGTTAAAGTAATGAACTACAACAGTAGAACCCCATTTTTACCCTCCTCAGTGCCACGTTGTCCCGGCTGCAACGTTGTTTTTGGCAGTGTTGTACGGAACGGCGTTACAAGGAACGGCGTTCCTGGATCTAGTTCCTTTTTGGAGGAACGGAGGAACGCCACCGTTCCATTAAGGGTCGGTGGAACTGTAACGGTAACTCGTTACGTTTTTGAAGGAACGGCATGAACGGCGTTCTTGCCGTTACTTTGCTAGGATTTGGCTGTTTTTGATGCCCAGGCTTGAATACAAAAATTTACAAGTCGCTACTGCGTTTCTCTTCCTATAAGCTGGTCAATTTGCCCGCCCTTCAGCCGTAAGTGCTTCCTCGAAGGTCAAAGGCAGAATAATAAACACGTAGTAGGCGGCAGCTTATGCTTGCTTTCATGCTGGTTGAACTTACACGGCGTTCGACGGGTGAATAACGTAGCCGCCAGAATGCTTTCACCTTTCATCGTTTGCCTGGGGAGGCCAGGACATACGTCTGGCCGATAGATTGGTCCCTGGCGGGGAAAGATTGTCTAATACGGGATCCGGAGATTTTGGTGTAGGACATTTAGGTGCAGGACGTTTCGGTGCGGACATTTCTGTGCACGGACATTTTGGTGCATGTCTTGGCCCAGACATTTTGAGTCACGGGATGTCCCAGGCATTCTTAGAACATTTTAGCTTTAATATTGTAATTTCGTGACTTGATATGATTTTGCTTTCGAGACTTGTGCTTGCGCCGCCGTGTGTGGAAACGAACGCTAAACCCTGGCAGAGCATTGCCACGTAAAACCCAAGTTCTGTAGTAGATGGTAAAAATTAACGTTGCTCATTTGCATCCGTTCAACCTTTTTTTTATTTTAACATTCTTGTGAACAACCCTTGTACTTTAAGTGTTACCAAAGCGATTTGCTTTCACTACACCCAACGCCCAACGGTGCAAGACGCTGCTGCTTTTAGTCCATCCTCCACCCCCCCTCCGCAGCAAAACGTCCGCGAGAAAAAAAAAACAGAAAAACGAGGTAGATTAAGCGCGTGTGCATTCCGTTTTAATTATTTTCTCAATCAATCTCGTATTTGTTGCATTCGGTGTCGGTTCTACTTAAAACTAACCAACCAGTGATCACACTTACGGTGGCGTTACTTAGGGGAGGGGAAGGCTGAGCCCCGCCGGCTACCAGCCCCCTTGGTAGAGAGAGAGGGGTGTCACTTGTGGTTCATCATTGCGTCAACTGGACTTCGAAAACTTGAAGACGACTGTTGCCGCTCTCGTCACACTAGACTATTCAATTTTTTGCTCCTTATAATGGCAGAAAGCAATGTATGCCTGGGGTGTCCATTATATGCGCGACTTGACGAGTTAATTCCTAATGGGGAGACTGAAGGCGAAGAAAGAGCGATTCTTGGAGTGGGGGCACCATCGGTATGACCGCGACGCGCGGAAGGACGTAGGCAGCAAACGATAGTGGCCATTGTGTTTTCAGCGGCTTTTTGGGTGGCTTTCGTGAGCTCCTGGTGAATGTAAAGCTTGTTCCTGCATCACTGCGGTGAGGCTTCGGAGACCGTGAACTCCGCCACGCCTGTAGAATTTTCAGAGGAAACCGAAAATAATATGACTGAAAAAGAAATGTGGTCGAGATTCGAGCTTGCAGGCGGGGAAGGGCGAAGGGGGGGGGGGGGTGCTAGGACAAACAAATAAAATGGGGTGAATGTAGGCATGTAAACATGAAACGAAGGTTAGTTTTCTCGAACAGGATGGGTGCAATTTGTATGCACAACTCGTACGCGCGTAATGAACATTTAGGACATTAGAAGCTGCGGCTGTTTCGAAAGGGCCCGTTCTTCCTCCATGACAATATCCTAGACCAGTGTTCGCAAATTCTTTTCAGCAAGGCAGCCCAGCCTACGTAATATCCTTAATAAGGTTTTGTGCCTTCTGGGGGGCTCGCTTATGTTCATTACGTTTTGGATATTGAGGGTGAGCATGTAAGTTATGTAATTTGAGGTAGCGTATTTTTTAAAAATACAAAATAGCGTCAGATCATCGTAAACACCGGTTAATTGTCTTAGCTAAAAAAGAGGGAATATAAATGAACAACGTGTCGTACATTAAAATAACAACGTAGGCGAAAGAATTCCATCAGCTGCATAACAGGTCTCCCTAGGAATAGGTATAAAGCAAAAATATATAAATGTAGAATTTCTTAAAAAAATCGCAAAATAAATTCACTGCTCCAGATTGTTGCCCCTAACCCAGGTTAAGCGGAAATAGAAATATAACGGCTGTCGCAAACAGGCAAGCACCGGATAATTTGGTCGCCGAAATGTTTGCGCACCGAAATATCCGTACACTGAAATGTCCATGCACCGAAACACCCGTACACCCATATGTCCGTACACCGAAATTTCCGCACCGAAACATCCTGCACCGTAATGTCCTAGAGCCGTCTGGAGTTTGTACGGTGCTCCCTGAAAAAAAAATCGCCTAGAAGATTTCCTTTTATTTTTATCCCCCGATCATCTGCTGCCGGCGGTGTTAATATTCGTATAATATACGTAGTTCTAGGTGCGTTTTAAATTTCTCACTTAATTTCGTCCCAGGATTATCCGACACTACATTTTAATTTAAAAACCTAATTGTAACGTTAATGTAACGACACGTTCCAATTTTCGAAGTGGAACTGGAACGCGTTCTTTCGCAATAAAGGAACTTGTAACGGGAACTCGTTTCAAAATTGGGAAGGAACGAGGAACGAGCTTTCTTTCCTGTTTTAGTGGAACGCGTACAACACTGGTTTTTGGCTAGTCCCAGCGCAGCGCACACAGAGTCCCATTTATTAAAATTCTCACTTACGTCGCGGCTCAGAGTACGTTCCCGGATCGTTCATCGCAATGTGACACTCCGAAGCCCGCCAGGCAACATGCGCGGACCGCCATTTGGACGTTTGACGAGCCTTGGCCAGGCTTGGCTACGAAACTGACTGCATGAAGCTGCTCGCGGGTGCAACTTTTCACCACTAGATGGCCCTATGTTACTCTATGCTATCAGCAGCGTGACTGCGCTTAGACGTTTAACAATGCCAGAAGTGCGTGCTCGACATAAAAGCACCACGGTAAGAATAACATGCGCTCTCGTCGTCATCGTGTGCTTCAAACTTCGAGAACACCGTGGAACTTGCAACCGCAGACTTCACCGTGACTTGATGGCGTCGCGAAAACAGGATGCATTTTCCTTCAGAAAAAGCTTCACGTACTAAATGCAGTAAGCAAGCAGCCACTCAAGAAGAGAGTCGACATCGCTAGGGACCTTGCATTGCCACGCGTGTTTTAAAGCGATCACAAAAGCAGCAATCCTACGGTCTCGAATGTAAGGTTCGAAAGCCAAAGTTGAAAAAATAGTTGGTTGCAAGTCAAGACAAGATTGTTTTCGTTCAATATCGAAGGATGCCTCACTCCCGCATTTTCCTAGTTGTTACGTTTTGTTTTCCCGGTTCATTGAAAAACGTATAAATGGGGTTCTACTGTACTACATTATCATGTTATCAAGCTTCTTTAACGTATATATTCAAGTTGATTGCGAGAAACTTTAATATTGCCTGCAAAAGGCCTGCACACTGGTAAAATGACAAATATTAGCTCCTAGTCTCGAACAGTTATCACCATTCCCTCCGCTTCTCCAACGTGAAGTGCTTTCCCTTCACAGAGCCTGGACCTGGATTTTTTAACATACACTAATACACCCCACCCTTGTGCCATGTTCGGCACAATGAAAACTCTTAAAAACCGTATATTTGATATAGCCATCCAGCTTAGAAATCTACATTAACCTCCATAAGAACAATCAGAACTTGTTTGTGATATATTTTCGGTGCAGTCCTACAACATAACCATACTTTTGTGGACTTCTAACATTCGCATGAATAAAGGTTACAGCTTAGGTTTTCATCTGTTAAATGGCTTTCGGAGTATGACTGCAATTCGTCAAATGATTGGACAACTTGGACATATTACTTGATATTGCCACGAACCATGTATTGTTTACTTATTGTTTGCTTTTACTGCCGGGCCACGCCCGGTTGTGTTATCTGCGTTCCAAGCTAAGCGCGGCTTCCATTTTTTATTTTTATGCCACACGGGCTATCATATTCAGATAAGCAGACCGCTTCGCCCTAATGTCGCTATCAACAGAATAATCTGCTGTGATCTACAATGTTCTGGATGTGAATCGACGGTTCTAGAAACACTTGCGGCGAAAGATAAAAGCCTGCAGAGCAGACGCCGCGGCATTCGAATCGCGGGAGCTCGCCTGCACGCGTCACTTTGTTGACTGCCGTTTCGACGCCTCTGTATTCTTTGAGTTGTTAGGGGAGCGCAAGTTCGCTCCAATAACCTTGTTTTCCTTGAAGACAACTGCGTCGTCTTCGACTGCGTGAGATCTGGTGGAGGTGCTGGGTAGGCATCCTTCATGAGCTCTACAACCTCTGGAAGCCGCCAAGCCAGTCTAACAAGATCCAGCCTCCGACTGCAAGGCCTCCCGCCCGAGTTTGGTCGCCTGCCCGACGGACCTAAAAGAACGACCGCTGCAACCATCACCATGGTGCAAGAATCAACATCACCAATCGTCCTGCAGCAGCCACGGGAACCGCCATCCTTCCGAGGAGCCCCAGCAGAAGATCCAGAAGAATGGTTGGAGAAACTGGAGCGCGTCCGGAGCTTCAACAGGTGGGGCGACGCAGAAACGTTCCGGCATGTTTTCTTTTACTTGGAACATTCAGCTCGCACTTGGTTCGAGAACCACGAGAGCTCCTTGACCAATTGGGCTCGCTTCAAAAGCGAGTTCATGGAGACCTTTACTACCGTGGTCAGAAAAGAACGCGCGGCACTATTGCTGGAAACCCGAACGCTCACCCCAACGAAGGGGTCATGATCTTCATCGAGGAGATGAAGGGACTTTTTCACCGTGCGGACCCAGAAATGACGAAGGAAAAGAAACTACGGTTTCTGATGCGAGGTGTAAAGCAAGAGCTCTTCGCGTGCCTTCTTCGTAACCCTCCTAAGACCGTGTCCGAATTCGCATCTGAGGCCGTCACGATGGAGAAGATGCTCGAAACCCGATCAAGGCAGCACGACCGCCCAATGAATGCGCTGGTTTCGGAGACGGTTGGTGCCGGCGCTATTAACTCCGACTCACTATGCGACAGCATCCGTGCAGTGGGGAGGGAGGAGGTGCGGAAACTCTTCCCTACGACGACGCCACAAACTCAAGTCTCTTCCCCGACTGACGTGATCCGGGAAGAAGTACAGCAGGCTTTGGGAACTTCTATGCCGTCCGAAGCACCCCGCGAGCCAGAGGCATTGTGCGGTTTAAGCAACGCAGATCCCACGTTTTGGTCACCAATTTCACCGAGGAGTACCAGCATTTCAACAAGGGCGCTGCAATTGCGTTCCTTGAAGAAACGCAACAGGCAAGTGATATGATCGCAGTAGCCGACTTTGAACGCGCACCCGAAGATACCTTCAAGCTCCCGCATCCTTTCGACGTGAATCTGGCGCTACCGCAAGAAGAAAGGACACCTTCAGCGCGCGGAGGAGGCCCGCCAGCTAGCTCGAGTTCGTACAACGGACCAGCAGCTGGTGTATGCGAGGCGCTACAACCTCCGACGCCGAGACGTCGAGTACCACCCAGGGGAGCGTGTTTGGGTTTGGACTGCCATCCGACGACGCGTTCTCAGTGAGAAGCTTCTGCGACGGTATTTCGGACCCTACCGGATTCTACGACGTTTCGGCAAACTTACCTACGAGGTGATCCCCGATGGCAGTTCCGGAACATCAGGACGACGCACGCGGCCCGACGTCGTCCACTTGGTTCGCTTGAAACCTTACTATGCAAGATGACGGATTTGTTGTTTGTTCGGACTGTCTTTTATTTTAGCATCCGGTCCATGCACTCTTATAGGGGGGGTAATGCCGCGAACCATGTATGAGTTTGTTTATTTATTGTTTGTTTTTACTTCCTGGCCATGCCCGGTTGTGTTATCTGCGTACCAAGCTAAGCGCGGCTTCCATTCTTTATTTTTATGCCGCACGAGCTATCATTCAGATAAGCAGACCGTTTCTCCCTAACGTCTCTAGCCCAGAATAATCTGCTGTGATCTACATTGTTCTGGATGTGAATCGACGGTTCCAGAAACACTTGTGCCGAAAGATAAAAGCCTGCAGAGCAGACGCCGCGGCATTCGAATCGCCGGAGCTCGCCTGCACGCGTCACTTTGTTGACTGCCGTTTCGCCGCCTCTGTATTCTTTGAGTTGTTACGGGAGCACAAGTTCGCTCCAATAGACTTGTTTTCCTTGAAGACAACTGCGTCGTCTTGGACGGCGTGACAATATACTTCATATAGTCCACCCTTGCTATTATTGTAAAAGGCGTACCCTCTTGTTTCCTCACGAATAGCTTAACCTTCCTCAGACCAGATATTTTGTACGATTTGTTTGGATTTTTTGGCCATCCACAACAGTGCTTTATAGTGAGCGATAAAGTTTTGATTAATATAAATGCTCCTTCAGCCACGTGGTTTTTCAAGACAATTGTTTTTTATCGCTGTACTCGAGTATTCGAGGGATAAAGTATTCGAGGGATCATCCCTTCTTTAGCCTTAATGTGTGCGAATAGATTTGATATGGTCATCCAGAGGTTCAGTCAGCTCACGTCGTTTGTCGAACAACCGAAACAGGTTTCTTAAGGTTTTTGCCGTCATCTTTCTCCGTTGTTCTTTCAGTTCAGTTAGCCCATCGGCATGATTTTTCGTCTGAAGCTTGTTGGTCTTTTCTAGTTTACCTAGCCGCTTATTTCCAGGTGTCGTTTTGGTTGATACTGACATAACACAGACAGAATCTTTCAGCAAGGCCCACTCTGGCCAACCACCACCATCAGTGTTGTGCGACCTACTTTCGCTTTGTGTCCTTAACTTCTTTGTGGCACCTGCTTAAGAGGGAAGGAAGTTCACGCCGTGATATCGCTTCCGTTTAAAAGCAAAGCTTTTTACCTCTACCCCCCAAGGGTTCTTTGGCGACCGTTGGTGTCACCAGAAAACTCCAGCGAACAAATAAGAGAAGTTACTGGCACCGCTGGGAATCGAACCTGGAACTAATAGACTAACAAAGCGAGAGCCCGTTGTCTTACCGATTTAGCTACGAGCCCACGCGAAGTTTGGGGAAGACAGGTGGTGTACTCACCTGCGTTCTCGCTGAATGCCACGTGAAAGCGTCACGCGACCACTCACGCCCGTCTAGCGGCCCTGTGCGCACCTTGCTCATGCGCTAAGAGCTACAAAAATTAAAGGAAGCTCACACCAATGCATGGCATCTCACTTCTAGTAGGCCAATGTGCTAAAGCCTGTGGCCTCCAATGTTCACGTAAAAAATCACAGCTCCTTGTCGTCCGACCTCACGCCAAATCAAGGAATACATTCAAATATTCCTTGATGGCCAGGCCATCACTCCAAGCCCAACCGTCAAGATCCTGGGCCTACATCTCGAAGCTAACACCAAAAGGGACGGCTCCCTGCAGCGCCTCAAAAACAGCATTAATCAAATCATACACATGATCAGGCGAGTTGCCACCAAGAAGCGAGGCCTAAAGGAATCCGGTAGCTTTCGATTAATTGAAGCTTTTGTCCTCTCGAGAGTCACTTACGTCAACCACTTGTCTTCTTCTAAACAAGGAAGCCATAGAGATACTTTATATAATGATTAGAAAGGCGGTCGAGCAGGCCATTGGTCTTCTCATGAGTGCGTCCACACAGAGGCTGCTTAGCACGGGGCTCCACAACACGGTGGAAGAGCTGATAAAAGGCCATCATTCTAACCAGAAGGTCCGACTCAGAACTGCGGTGCATGACCGCATTCTTTACCAGATTGGCTGGGCAGCCCATAATGTCACTCCGCTTGACGTAATCCCATACTCTTGGCGACTAAAACTAAAGATGCTCCCTTTGCTTAGAAATACGAACCAGTCACATGACGAGGGTCACCGAAAAGCACGGGCTCAAGCGCTAAACACCACCCTCGGTGGGGCTCATGTATTTATCTACACAGACGCCTCCAAACATCGAGGGCAGCAATACACCATCACCGTGGCTACCTCCAGAACCAACCTCCTTGCGTGTACCTCGCTTAGGACCCAAGAAATGACGGCAGCAGAAGAGGCAGCCATCTCCCTGGCTCTCACTCAACCAGGGGTTCGGAGGGTAGTCACCAAGTCCCAGTAAGCCTACTGGAATTACCAGTCGGTTTGGGGGTCCTGACCTGCACTGCGCGTGCTACAAAACCACTCCCCAAACAGCTCATCTAAACACCCCCTCGCGCTTGAATGGAGGGCAAAATTTTACGCCCACCCAACAAGCCTGCGCTCTTACCTCCCGTGCTAGGGAGCTGCACGAGGACAGTCACCCGCGTGTCACATTCAGGGAGATAACCCAGCATTATCGCCTTCTGAGACAGACCGTACCTTCGCCTTACCCTGACCTTTCCAGAGAACAACAAACTACCCTACGGCTCATACAATCCGGGCTCCTTCCCACAGCCTACGCGTCTTCACTTAATGCATCCAAATCGCTACGACGCTGAATGTAAATTTTGCTCAGAAGTAGGAACACTCCGCCCCGTAATCGGGGTGTGCGACTTTAGCCCTGAGCACCCTCCTCTCTTTCCGTCAACTACCCAAGAAGAGCAATGGGAGATGCTTCTGTCGAGGCCCTCTCTACCTACCCAGCTTCAGCGGGTGGACAGAACACAGGCCGCGTGGACTGCATATGGGCCTCTGAGAAGAAGGAATCACTCTCCAGGGCTGCACTCTGGGCCATTCAGAAATCTGAACAGAAGTATTTCTTCCTCCTTCTCCTCCTCCTCATCTGCCGCAAATCTCGTCGCCTCCGTCCGCGGCGCAGAGACGGAAAAAGTCAGATCGTCTAACACCGGGTTGGAGCTTACTTTAATTTTATAAAAAAAGTTTCCACTCTTGTGCTACACCAATACAACTCAACCAAACACCGTTCATGCATCATGCATTGATTTAACCTTACCAAGAATATATCTTTGAAGTAATAAATGGGGTGGTTAAGTGCATTTCACTTCTCTCTGGTTTAACTATTTGTAGAGCGATGTGAGTGAATTTAAGTGACGTCGCATTGGTAATCGTTATGGGTGCCGTTTACAGCTTTGCTTTCCAACCACATTCACGGGGTGGATTGGCGCGATTTTGTTTTGTTACCGCTGAACATTGGTCCACGTGATGGCGATTTTTTGCAGCTTAGTCACTTGAGGGTCGGAGCAGAAACAGCCTTCGTGCAGACAAGACAACTTTCCGGAGTAGTCATTTCAATTGAACAACAGCGAAGGCTTGCGAAGCGTTGCGAAATAGCAGTGAATGAAGAAATTTGACCATACTTACCTAAAATGAAAAGCGTAACATAGATGAGCGCTATTCGTGCGCTCCTATCGACTGCAACTTCACCGTTTTTGTAGCTTCACTTTATACCCGTGGTTTCCCCGGTGTACGTTGGCGATTGGTCCGTCTGAGGCAGTCTTGGGCAGTAACTAGTTACTAGTAACGCGTTACCGGTAACTAGTTACTTTTTTCAGTAACTCGTAACTGTAACTAGTTACTTTTAAGTTAGAGGAACTTGTAACTGTAACACTGTTACTTTTTTGTGGAGTAACTGTAACAATAAATATCGTTACAGTTACTTTGTTTCTACAAAAAATTATCCAACAGCAACACTCATTAACGACCGTTGTACAGTTTGCGCGTTTCACTTTTTCGGCTTTTACTCCCGAGAACCTTCGTCTACTTCATCTATGCCAGCTCACTCCCTTTGCATGGGTGCAAAAATCTGGACTAGAAATGTTTAGGCATGCACGTGTGCGTGGTGTTCCACGTGGTCTACTAAGGGCTCTAAGTTTCTAAGCTGCAGTATTTTCCTCAGCAGCGCGACATCGCTCTCACCCATACCCTGCGACACGCGCCCGTTGACGCTCCAGAACCTATAGTCCGATGCGCGGCTGCACCATTTTCGCCACATCTGGAGTGCAGTGAACAGGAAAAGAAAGGCGAACCGGAATACAAATGCGAACAGGAAAAGAAACACCCACAAACGCCGCACAGCGCACTGAAACCTCTGCACTTTCGCGGAAGCCTGGAAAACTCCGGTGAGGGCGTCTCGTTCTCATTAGCGACGTGCAGCCCCGCTTGCAGGGTCAAGTCTAGTCTGTTTAAGTACAGCTTCTTCCCGCGAACAATTTAAAAATGGAACCTAGTACCAGGTGAACTTAGGTCATTGCCTTTGGAAAAATTTTCGCAGAATTTAAATTGATTGTGTTATGTCAGTTTTGCATAATTTTAATGTCTTGCTGTACTTATTATCTATTATGTTTAAACTTTATGAATAAGTAAATTTAAATGTGTTGTGTTTTTATATGTGTTATTCTGTGCAGGAAATTGTTTTGCATTCTATGTACCAACCCACTCCTGCGATAGCCCAATTGGGCTGCAGTATGTATAAATAAATAAATAAATAAATAAATATTTATTTATTTATTTATTTATTTCTAACTAACTAACTAAATAAATAAATAAATAAATAAATAAATAAATAAATAAATAAAACGACGCGGGGTGTCTTTCGGCGGCCTCGCGCTCGTCCAGCCCTAAGCGCACTCTAGAGTGTTCGATTCACAAGTCGCACTTGCTTGCGACCATTGTGCGAGACCCCTGGCCGTATTTGGGACCACGCGTTTGGGACCCCTGGTCTGGAGGCTTCTTAGAGCTGTCAACTGAGCTCAAACGAGGTCGAGGAAGTAATAAATTTTATGCCCCTCCACACATACGACGACCCCAACAATGGTGGCCCCCGGCTGCCCTCACACCAGCCAGCATCTTGGCCGGCAGACGTCTGACCACACTGCCACTGCACGAAGAAATGTTCTTGGAAAGCCTCGCAACTTCGTTTAGAGGGCTGTAGCCGAAACGAAAACAGTAGCTACAACTGCTCCTGAAGGTTGGGTGCAAGGAGCACTTCGGCACATACCTCGGCAAAGTTTGAGCGGCTCACTTAAACACACTCACAAATTTTGTTTTCGAATCACCACTCACTCAAACTCAGAGTCAATGCTTAGCAGTACATCTGCGCTCACTCAAACTCAAACTCACAGTGAGCGCAAAACTCAGAACTCACTCGGACCCAAAACTCAAAATGTACTCAGAACTCAAAATGTACTCAAACTCAAAATGTACTCAAACTCAAAATGTACTCAGAACTCAAAATGTACTTAAACTGAAAATGTACTCAGAACTCAAAATGTACTCAAACTCAAAATGTAATCAAACTCAAAATGTACTCAAAATTCAAAATAGCCTCAGAACTCACTCGGTCTCAGGAGTACTCAAACTCAGTCGGGCTCAAACTCACTCAAGCTCAAACTCACCATGCCACACTAGCCTTGCGCTCACTCAAACTCACTCACGTGTGAGTTTGAGTCCAAATGAGTCTGAGTGAGTGAACTCATGAGTGATTCCGCCAAGCACTGCTTGGGCGAACTTCGTTCGGCCTACGCCTCAAAGCAAACGAATGGAGGGGTTCCTGGGATCGGCGACGTGATTGCTGTGGAAGGCTGGGATTGTGAAAGCAGTGTTTTCCGGTCGAGACGGCAAAATCCGCCTTTGTGAGGACACTGGGGAGGAGGCGCAGGGGGAAAACATTAAAGCGTTCATTTCAGTTTCTATTCCCTTTGGAAATATCTTTTCTCATTCCGGGGATGGGGTTGGCGGGGAGTTGGGGCGAGAGAACGACTCCGAGAGCCCACGGACAAACGTCGCTTCGGCAGCGGCTCAAATTAGTCCCCGTCTCCGACCACGAGTACGAAATAAAAAGTTAACGAAGCACTTTCAAAAACACCTCCACAACCGGAGTACTCCCACGTCCATTTCCCCATTCTTCCAAGGACCTTCCGTCGATCCACCACCTCCGCCCCTTTTTCCCATTCTCTCTCACTACGCCGGGAATCACGCGACGGCATTGTAGGAGAAAATAAATTAAGTTGACATTGAAAGATTGTTTCGGCTATGTCGTCCTGCAGCTCTGTATAGTATAAGTTCGGCCTCTCTGATTCAAACTTTGAAAAACAACTAATTCTATGCTACAATCATGTTTCCAAATAAATTTCTTGCAGCGAGAGTGTAGCAACAAAAAAATTAAAGGTCCTTATGATGGATAGCAAAACTTCCATAATAAAAAAAATGAGGCGTACACAACGACTGTTAGCTTGGTCATGAGAGTGCATCACTTTAGGTTCCCCTCGTGTAGGCTTTACTAGGTGTAATTTTTACTACCTGCATGCCTTCGTACGTTTTAATGAAATAAGCCAAATCTTTTTAGCTATTACTTAGGTTTATGCAGTAACGGAAAAGTAACGACGTTACATTTTTGCAGTAACTGTAACTGTAACTAGTTAATGTTGGAAAAATGGTAACTAACTGTAACAGAGTTAGTTTTTTGGATTAGGTAACTGTAACTGTAACACTGTTACTTTTTTTCGGTAATGTGCCCATGACTGGTCTGAGGTGACGACACTGCCAAATTTCTAAATTTCTAAACTAAAGTTCAAAATTTCTAAATAATTTCTAAACTCTCTGCTCTACGATTAGATTCACCCACCGTTTCATGGCTTCGCAACTTTCTTTCACTTCGACAACAGTTTACAGCAGTTAATACTTTATTTTTCTCCCACGTGTTATGTAACATCCGGTGTACCACAGGGAAGCGTTCTTGGCCCCTTACTCTTTTTAATATACATAAATGACTTTATTATACATAAATGAGAATTTTTGCCGATGACTGCACCATCCGCAGTACTATGACCACCTGTCCCTTCAAAATGACCTGAACATAATTTAAAATTGGTGTAACACATGGTTAATGTCACAAAACATATCGAATTGCAATGTTGTCTTCTTTACCCGTAAGCGTGAAAAATCAGTTTTCGACTATCACATCAATAGCACCCAATTAAATCGCGTTTCATCCTGCAAATACTTAGGCGTCACACTCACAGAAGCCCTTTCCTGGAGTAACCATAACGACGTCATCTGCGCCAAGGCTTCCAGGTGATTGGGTTTCTTGCGTCGTAATTTGCGTCATGCTCCATCTGACATTCGTAAACTAGCTTACACAACATACGTTCTACCACAGCACGAGTTTACGTCACCCATCTGGTCCCCACATCATCAATATGTGATTAACAAAATTCAAACAATCCAGAATAGAGCTGCAAGGTTTATCTCAGGCAATTACAAGTACCCCTCAACTAAATCTTTCACTTCACCCGCTGCATCTTCGACGCAACATTTCTCTTTTATGCCGTTTTCACAAATATGTTTACAATGCAGCATACTCAACGCTTCATCTTACAGTTCCAAATAACATTTCACTTGGGGTAAATGATCAACATAGTTTTTCCCGCCAGTATGGCAACACGGACGCATTTAACGTATTCGCTCTTCCCCTGGCTATCAGGCTTTGGAAAGGTCTCCCTGATAATATTGCCGCCGAATCAAAGCACGATGTATTCCGTAACCTTCTTCAAGCTCACTTTTTCTCGTAATATGGTTCTGAACTGTTATTCACTGCACTATGTAACTTTTGTGTAACAATTTTTTTTGCGTTTAAAGTGTGTGTTACTGATGGCCTGTGTTCTTTTAATTTGAAGGATGTTGTTCTCTGTTAGCGCAAGATATAGCTCTTGTTTTTCTTGCACTTTATGTTCGTCTAGATGAGCTTTTGCTGCTGGTTTCATGTCTCATTTTTAACTGCCTTTATGTGCGCCTTATACAATTCCTGTTAATTTTGCACTCGGTTACTTGTACCTCCCTTACTCAATGCCCTGTTAGGGCCTGTAAGGTATTAAAAAAAATAAAAAAACCGCGAGAACTGTCGCTGCCCGTTGTGGCGGTGGAAAATCGTCCGTTGACCTGGCCCTGCATATCACCGACAGCGACGGCGTTGGTCGATGCTTCGGCGTGCTCCCTTGAATAGCAGCAGGCTTCCCTTGACGACAAAGACCGGCAGCATGAATGCCTAAAATGATAAGCAGAACGTACTTGTCATGCGCCCCGCCTGAAATACCTCGAGGCAGCCCCGGCGAGACTGCCTGGCTGGATCGGTTTGCCTCGATATTTAAGGAACACCTAATTTATATTACAACTCTTTTCTGTGAAAAGTGTTTCACCAAGTTCATAAACTAGTTAGCTGTAGAGAAACATGTTCAAGCACCCATTGCACACTGGGCCAAGAAAAAAATCACAGTAACGTAAATGTCAAATTTCTCGAACCACGTCGCCTAGCCAGCATCCGTTATTTTGAAAGTAATAATATTCGTGCACCGGTCTTACACATTTGTCTTGTTGCGCAACGTGTGACGAATTAGTTGGGAGAATCCGAGTACAGCTGGGTCGTGCGTTCCCTTCCTTTGCGTTCCCACCGGGCCTGTTGGTTTGGATTTTTTATCTGGTACGTGTGGTTTGTTGGTGATGGGTACACTCCATTTCTTCCAAATGGAGGTGACACCTGCGTTGTTTGTAGTCCAAATAAACCTTCATTTTATTTCCCCCGGTAATGAGCACCACTGGCCCCAACTTTCTTCAGTGATCGAAAACCGACATCGTTTTGCGTTTATCCAGCATGGGCGCAATGTAGTAAGTTTTCCGGCGGGTTATTTGTTGCTTGTTCATAAGTTATACGTTATTCTCATCTAGTTTATTAGGCGCTCAATCCTCTGCCCTGAATGAAAAAAAATTTATCTATGCAGACACCAAAGCAACCAGTTGAGGCGTGAAAAATCCTCAGAATGTTCGGCTTAAACATGCTCCAGTACGCACTTCTGCATAAGCAATATTACAAATGAACACTGAATTTATGTGATTTATTCTCAAGACTGCTGACATCATTTTGTTAATTTTTACCTAATTCTGACCTCTGTATGCGGTTGTAGCGGTTTGCCTTGCCGACGCGTGAAAGTTGTGCAGGGTGTGTCTAAATGTCTGTAATATGCTGTTTTGAAAGTAACCATCAAAGCGCTAAAACTGTGTTCATGCTGGTGTACCTGAAGGTTTAAAAAAAACGTAAAGTGTTTTGCGCAATTTTTGTGTCTACCCTGAGTTTATAGACCCATTCTTTTATGTTGCATTCAGGTGGTTAAGGGCAGCGGTCGTAAAAGATACATTAAACTGCTAGCGCAATTCTATCCAACCGTTTTTTTTAAAGTCGTCTGAAGCTCACTGCAAAGAAAAAAACGTTTTAAGAACATCAAGCAGAAAAAGAAACCCTACGCCATCTCCACTCACGTGATACCTTGTCAGGCGCGAAGAATGCAATGTATAAGTGTATTTTTGGCGCCTTGGCGTTTTTCACAATGGAGGTGGAACCGCCGGCGGGTAGAGGTATACAGCTTGGCTGTAAAGGTCTCTTGTGTTTGAAGCAACATGCTCTGTAGAGCAATGCGGATACGAGTCTCCCTATGGTTTTTAGGTACGCGTGAAGAAGCGCCCTAGCGCGAGGCGTAAACAAGTGTCTCGGTGTATTTTTAGGACGCGTGACATTTCAGCGCGAGGCGTAAACAAGTTTCCAGGTGTTTTAGCACCATGACTACGTCAGACGAACGACGATTACGACGACGACTCCAACGAGAGAAGACGCCAACAGCCCCAGCCCTTAACGGGTTTGCCCCTAGAAACAAAAAAAAGCGTCACAATACCCAAGATATTGCCTTCTGCATGGTAGCCAACGCTCTTTAAGGGGCACTAACTCAACAACCGGTGTCAAGAAAGGCTTGTTTAGGGTTAGTTGGCAAGGTCTTGAATTTAATTTTCCCGTGCGCTGGCTAAA
Source organism: Haemaphysalis longicornis (assembly GCF_048455015.1). NCBI lineage: Eukaryota > Metazoa > Arthropoda > Arachnida > Ixodida > Ixodidae > Haemaphysalis > Haemaphysalis longicornis. The sequence goes on from NW_027526245.1 coordinate 29,044,660, forward strand.
CAAGAAACGGGGCAGTGGAGACATGCGATGCGTCCGTGCGCAACCGACGAATGGTTGGCTTTCCCTACCATAATACGTTGGTTTGGGGGCAATACGTATGCAGTACACACAAAATAGTCGCCTGAGTTTGAAACAAAACACAAAACGTCTGAGTTTGAAATAAATTCACAAAGTGTTTATAAACCCTTGCCGTTCATACTGCACCGGCATACCGTTGAAATGTGAGTTCTTATTTTGTTTTCCAGTATATCGCTGACGTTACCCGCTATATCAATACAGTTGATAATGCCTTGGCTATAGGAGTGACAGCCACCTCAGAACCTGGAAAACTTGAAAAACTCCTCAGGGCGTTTGGGTAAGAATGAATTTTCTTCCAATAACTGTTAAAAGGTCTACGATTCGGCCTGTTATGCTTTAAACGATGAACGTGTTCACCAAAAAACGTCGTGAACGTTCACAAGCACTCTGTTTTAACAGCGGCCAATTTTCTTTACTGGCCAAAGAGCAGTTGTAGCCCACGATGTTTTTTTGGTTGTATTCTCCTTAATTATTTATATGGCCATAGGGAACAAATGAAGGGGTCCGACGTATACTCAATTCTCCATTACTAACTAAAGTTACTAACACAAGTGTGCCCGAAGGGTCACTTTTGGGTCCCCTGCTCTTTCTGATTTATATAAATGACCTTCCTGACACCCTGCAGTCATCCCATTGCTCTTATATGCGGATGACACCACTCTCAACATCGGACAAGTGTATATTCTCTGTAACATCTAAACCTAACATCGCTCTCTGTAATGTCATAAATTGGTGTAGAAAGAACAAATTTGTAATTAATCCTATCAAATTTAAATTCATAATTTTCAGTTCAAGTCCGAAGGTCGTAACCCAGCTTCCCTCGTTAACACTAGGTAAAAATACTATTCCTGCTTGTGATTCTGCAACATTTCTCGGTATACGTCTTGATCCTCACAATCAGCCACCTTAAAAAACCACTGCATTTGGCATTCGTGCTCTCATTAAGGCCCGGCATTCCTTTTCCTCTTCCGCACTGCTAGCACTCTATTTCTCTTTTGTACGGAGTCACATCACCTATGGCATCATAGCGTGGTGAAACACTTATCAATATCACGTAAAATCGGTACAACACATTCAGAACCAAGCGATAGGTATTATTACCACCACCCATTTTAGTGCTGATGTTTCGTTACTACGTAACCAGTTCGGTGTTTTACCCATTGATAAATTATTTAGTACAATCTTGCAATACAGTTATTTAAGCTTCTGATCAATCAACTTCTTTTTCAGTTCATAGACGTTCATTATCTACGTAATGTAAACCCCACAAGGCTTGCCTTCCGCAATAATTTTTTTACTCCCTATTGTTCATAGAAATTACGGAAAAAAAGTACCCACTTCACTGTTATTAAACTCTGGAACAGCCTGCCTCTTACTGTAAAATCATCAATGTCATTACTTGTATTTAAAGCAGCACTAAAGGTATTTCTTTTAGGGTGCAAATAGATGTTTTTATTTTATTTTAAGTGGTGCATTTGCTCAAACGTTTTCTCGTGGTATATAATAAAAAGAAGTGTACGCATACAATGTCCTTTACTGAATGGAGAGGATGATTTGTAGTAGTTGTTTTGGTAGTAGGTATTGCAAATCCACTTGATAGACTTGTCAAATTAATTTGTTGAAATTGCTAATGTTTCAATTGTTGCTGTTATATCCGTAAATATATGGAAATAACCATTTCTGTTCGCTCTGTTTACATGCTACCGTAGTAATGAACTAGCGAAGGTCCCGTTTCATCCTTATGGCTTTGTATTGATGATGATGATGATGGTTGGTTTTTCTTTTTGGGCGCAAGGCCAGCTGCAGCAAAGAGCACCAAACAAAATTATACAAGAAAAAACAGTGGCTACTAAAATGTGTAAGCCAGAATACCAGTAAAATCAAATAAAACCAATGGAGATGGCTGGTGTATAGGACCAGTGTTGATTACGCATGATAGGATATGAGGTTTAAAAAGTTAACACCAGACAAATATTTAAAAAGCGTTGCACAGAGACGATGGCATTGTCACCCAAAAACAAGGAAGGGTGCAGGGGAATGTGTTGTCCGTATAGTTCCTTGAAGTGTCTGTGTCTTGTTGTGTCGAGTGCCTTGCAGGTAATTAAGATGTGGACTACGGATAGGCCCTCCCTACACCTGCTACACATGGGTCTTGGAGAGCCAGTGAGCAGGTGTGAGTGTGTTACATGGTAAGGCCTATCCGCAACCTAGCTAAGGTAACTTCAATGTGTCTGTTGTGTGAGTCAGTAGTGTATGCTCCCAAGTGTGGTTTTATTACGCGTAAGTTGTTATCTGTCTGTTCACTCATGTGTGTTTGCATGCGTTGCGAAGTTGATGTCTAATGTTTGGCTTCATGTCTGTCTACGGCACTGTTGCTATGTCCACTGTATTCAAGAGTGTACCAGCAGTGGCCATTTGATCTGCGGTTTCATTCCCGGCTATTCCACAGTGGTTAGGAACCCAACATATTGTTATTCCAAGACTTGAGGCGTATGCCGACGTAAGGGCCTTAAAAACAAGATTGATTACAGAATTTTTTGAGCGTTGTCTTGACAAAAGAGAATCTGTAAACACTATGAACTTTGAAATTTGATGTTGAACGATGTGATGTAAAACAAGTAAAATGCCATGTGCTTCAGCCGTAAAAATGCTGTTGTGGGAGTTCATTCTTTTACACACGTTGAGGTTCGGCCCATGCGCAGCACAAGACACAGCCGTAGCTGTCTTTGATTCGTCGCAGTAATACTCTGCGCATTGATACTTCTCCTTTAGGAAAAGGAAATGCTGAATAATGGCTACCCTTGGTGGCCAGTTTTTGTCAAATTGCAGAAAGGACAAGTCGCAACAAACAGCCCGGAGTTGCCACGGCGCAATAAAATCAGTAATAGGTGTGTTGTGGGTGTGTGAAATTGACACAGCCAGCTCAGAAGCTTCTGCTCTCACTCTGAGAGGGAACGGCATGGAAATAGATGGACGATTTGCAAAGAGCTGCTCTGATGACGCATCATGAATGGTTGAATTAAAAGGATGACTTGTCATAGACACGATTTTAGAGGCCTACAACAGGTTAGTGCATGTCCTCTGGTAATACAGGGGCCCTTTCTGACACTCTGCATAAAGGCTTTCAAGAGGGCTAGTGCGAAAGGCACCACAGGCAAGACGAAGCCCCAAATGAAGCACCGCGTCAAGCATTTTTAGCGCCATCGTCGTCGCGGACCCATAAACAACACTGCCATAATCCAAGCTAGATCCTACCACTGCAGTAGAAAGCCGCAGGAGGAGCTGCTTGTCAGCGCCATAAGATTGCTGTGACAGGACTTTTAGGAATGTTCATTGTTTTTAGGAATTTGTGTTTAAGTTGTTTCAAGTTAGGGATAAATGTGAGTTTACTATCGAATATTATTCCCAAAAACGTCTGTTCCCCCCTGACAGGGATTACTACACCATTAATAGAGATATCAGGGTCCGCATGAATTCGGCGCTTCCGGGAGAACACAGCACAAGTACTTTTTACAGGGTACAGTTTAAAACCGTTTGTGTCCACCCAGCCAGCAAGTTTGTTCACCCCAAGCTGGACTTGGCGTTCACAAATTGAGAAGTTACACGACTTAAAAGATATCTGGGCGTCATCTACATATACAGAACAGGAAAGGGTTGGTGGCTGGGCCTTCCGGAACGAGTTCATCTTAACAATGAATAGTGTGCAGCTCAGGACACCGCCTTGAGGAACGCCATTTTCCTGCACATATACATTGGAAAGTGCACTGCCAACCCTCATTCGAAAGGTCCTTTCCGACATGTAGCTGGCGAGGGTGTTCAGCATGTTGCCGGAGACAAGATTGATTACAGAATTGCAGATGCCGTATTGCCAGGCAGTGTCATAGGCCTTTTCCATATCAAAGAAGACTTATGCAAAACCGATCATGGATAAAGGCATCTTTTAAATACGATTCCAACGCAACCAGTTGATGGTTGGTTTATCTCCCAGCCCTGAAGCCAGCCTGGCAGCTTTCGAGAAGACCATTGTACTCTAAGAAGTACATGAGTGTCCTATTGATCTTCTCGAACAGCTTACACAGGCAGCTTGTGAGGGCGATGGGACGATAACTTGCGGGAGAGGAAGGGTCCTTCCCCTTTTTCAGAAAGGCCACTACGATGGCCTCCTTCCATTACCTTGGGAGGTGCCCCGAAAGAAATATTTTGTTGTAGAGGTGAAGGAGGGTTTCAAGTGTGTCTGTGTGCAAGAGTTGAATCATAGTGTATGTAATGTTGTCTGCGCCTGGAGCTGAAGGTTTACATGTACAAGTGCGATATTCAGCTCATGCAGTGAGAAGGGGGTGTTATAAGATGACGTCGACCTATTACTGTCTCGCAAGGACTTCTTCTCACAGGATGTTTTGTGTTTTATGAAAGTGTTGGTGTAGTGCGCTGAACTGCACACATGTTGGAAGTGTCGTGCGAGTGTGTTAGCCTGTCTTCCAGTGTGTCCCCTGTTGTACTAACCAGGGGCAGGCTGTGTGTATGTTGTCTTTTTACTTAACGTATTCGTGTCCATACTTTTCGCGTTTCAGTGTATGAGTTGATGGAAGTGAGGAAGGTGCGCCAACTCTCCCTTTTCGCCTCACGACGCACTGGCTTCCCTCGCCCGTTTAAAAGAAATGAGGTTATCTGACGTGGGGTACCGGCGAAGGACACCCCACGCCTTGTTCTGGGCCTCTCGCGCCCGCCTACAGTCCTCATTCCACCACGCCATTCTTTGGTTGCGCGGAGCGCTGGAGGCGTGGGGAATGGACTTTTCGGCAGCGTCGCGGATGTGTGCCGTGATGAGTTGGGATGCTTCCTGCACGTGTAGGTGTTCTATGGTTGTGTGGTGTAGTTTAGATGTTTCTGTGAATATACTCCAGTTTGCTTTTGATTCAGTAAACCTGTTATGGAAAGATAGACTGCATGGGCCTTTACCTATATATGTTAAGGAAGTGGGAAAATGGTCACTACCATATGGGTCAGTGCCCACACCCCACTCAAGACATGGAAAGAGAATTGCAGAACCAATATCCAAGTCGAGATGTGAGTATGTATTATGTCCTAAGTTATGGTATGTGGGCTGCTTTTTGTTGAAAAGGCATGCTCCTGAAGATGTAAGAAATTTCTCTATCAGGCGACCTCGGGCATCCGTTCTGGAGGAGCCCCCAAGAGAGTTCTGTGCATTAAGGTCGCCTGTTAGGATGTATGGTTCGGGCAGTGTCACTATCTAGACCCGCGACCGTGAACCTGGTAGGGTAGGGGTACCCTCCTGCCGAGAGACGACATGCAGCGTGCTGGTGGTGACGGTGACTGACCCCCGAGCAGCCGTACTCGGCGGTGTTTATTGCCCGGCCACACACAAGGTTGCCCACCGAGCCTGGTGGGGCCACTGAACTTAGCGGCCAACGAATATCAGGGATGGGGGGCACCACACACTTGTCACACCCCTCACCCCCAAGTTTGTTTGTCCTACACAAACACAAAACACCTGTCCCCCCGGCGAGTACCGGTCCGGAGGTCTCCGTGGTCTCGCACTCCGCCTGGGCACAGGTGTCGAGGCCGTTGTGGCAGCCTTAGGTGCTGCCTGTGTCACACTCGCACCAGCTGTCAGCCTTCCCGGTGCCGAAGGACTTGCGCGTGGCTCCACAGTGGCGCGAGTAGCACCAGCCCCTGGTGCTGTGCTGGCAGCGGTCAGTGAAGCGGGCTCCCCTTGAAGGAGTCCAGGGTGAGGCAGTGCAGCGGGCCCATGGCCAGGCAGCCCGGCTGCTCCAGCACCTGCTCGGGCGCGTACGGGTCCCCGCACAGCATGCACGGCATCAGCCGCAGGTCCGGCCGGGGCCCAGCGACCGCGGGCAGCGCCTGGTAGATGTGAAGCCGGCCCGCTCGCCGCTCGATGCTCTCCACCGGCGCGCACAGCGCCTGCTCCAGCCGCACGGGGTCCAGGCCGCCGCCGTCGTCCACGAAGGGGCACTGCAGGCTCTTGGCTCGGTTGATGCCCTCCTCGCGCATGAAGTCCCCCTGGCCCGCAAACACCATGACCAGGGGCAGGCCGTGGAAGGGCAGCCAGTCCTCCTGCTCCAGGTTGGCCAGCAGGGTCTTCTCGAGGCTCCCGCGGATGTACTTCAGCCCCGGCTGGCTGGCGTACACGCACAGGCAGCCGTAGGGCAGGGGCTCCGTGCGGAACGAGTTGTGCGGTAGGCCCACGTCGCCGTCGATGATCCTGAAATCCAGCGCGTACTGGGCCTTGTCGTCGAGCCGGAAACCCTGCGGGAGCACCTGCCGCATAGCCTGCGCCACCTGCTGGGCGCTGGCCCTGGCACCCAGCACCACCAGGTGCAGCAGGCGGCCGTTGGTGCCCAGCACCCCGCCGCCGTTGGTGCCGGCCTCTCGCCGGTGCAGCAGCTGCTCGATGACGCCGTCCATGCAGTCGGGTGCTCCCTCTGGCACCTCAATTCTTGCCGCCGTGCCGGTGAATGTCCCCACCTCGGGCTGGAACAGGGCCTCGAACTTGGTCAGGAGGCCGGGGACGTCTGCCACTGCATGCACTGCTTCCTGGTACTCCGGCAGCCTCACGCCCAACGCCTGGATCCAGTTCCGGCCCAGCAGCGTCGGTGACGGCCCCTTGGTCAGGTACATGGGAAGGGTGGCCTCCCTGTCGCCAAGGCGGACACTGACCTGGGCTTGACCCTCGACTTGGGCGAGCTGTCCGGAGTAGCTGCGCAGCATGACGCCCGACGCCTCGGTGGCCACGCCAGGGAAGGTGCGCATGAAGGCTTTCCCGGCCATGACCGACACACTGGCCCCTGTGTCCAGCTCCATGGAGATGGGGCGCCCGCAGACTTCGACGGTCAGCCAGTATGGTGGCACCGGCGACTGCACTGTGGCCGCGTGCCACATGTCGAAAATCTGCGGGTCTTCGGCCACGACGTTAATCCTAGCCGTTGCACCTGAAGCTGCTGCCGCACGCCCCCGCCGCCTACCCTTGCGCCGACTCCCTCGGCCGTGGGCTGGCGCGGAACATGTGCTCGACGCCGGCTGCTGCTTCCGTCCGTCCGCCGTTCTTCCCCCTCGGCACGCCCGAGCAATGTGCCCAGTTCTTCCAAACGCAAAGCACTCCGCTCGCGCGAACTGGCACTATGAAGGGGGGTGGTCACCACCGCAGCGAACGCACCTGCCATGCCATGCCGCCATCTTTGTCACCGCCGCCTCCGCCGACGGTGAGCCGGCTGCGCGCGCTAGCTCGCCCGCGTCCTTGGCCGCAGCCTCCATCGCCAGCGCTGCCTTCACGGCGTCGTCCAGCGAGGGGTCGGGAAGCTCGAGGAGTAGCGTCTGCATGGCGGGGTCGTTGATGCCGCCGACGAAACGGTCCCGGAGCAGCGAGTCGAGCTGCTCCCCGAAGGCGCAGCCGCTCGCCAACCCTCGCAGTGCTGCGACGAACTGCCCGAGCGTCTCTCCGTCTCGGCGGCTCCAGTTATTGAAGCGAAAAAGCTCCATAAACGTCGACGGAGCCGGGCTGTAATGCGAGCGTAGCGTAGCGAGCAGCTAACACAGCGACTTGTTGTGCGGCGTGGCCGGCTTGAGCGGGTCGAGCAGGAGAGCGAAGACGCGGGTCCCGCAGCTGGTCAGGAAGATGTCGCGCTGTTTTGCCTCGGGTGTGTCGTTAGCCCGGAAAAACACGCCGACTTGTTCCTCGTAGACCGCCCAGGCGGACCCTTCACCCTCGAACGGCTCGAGCCTCCCGTACAGCGGCATGGCGTAATGGCGGCTGGATTGAGGGGGCGGTGTCTCGGCGTTCTCGGTGGCGGCGTTCACGGTGGCTTCGGCCGCTCCGCGGGCTTCTTCCCTCGTCGCCAGTGTCACGATCTAGACCCGCGACCATGAACCTGGGAGGGTAGGGATACCCTCCTGCCGAGAGACGACATGCAGCGTGCTGGTGGTGACGGTGACTGACCCCCGAGCATCCGTGCTCGCCGGTGTTTATTGCCCGGCCACACACAAGGTTGCCCACCGAGCCTGGTGGGGCCACTGAACTTAGCGGCCAACGAATATCAGGGATGGGGGGCACCACACACTTGTCACAGGCAGCTGGTCGACGAGCGCCTCGAAGTCAGAGCTGGTAAGAGCATAATCAGGACGGATGTAAATTGAGCATACCGTTATCAACCTTTTAAAATTATTGTGCGTATTGCTACAGCCTCGAGGACGGTGTTGAGAGCGATAGGGTGGCATGCTAGGGATTTCCGGGCTATTATGGCTACACCGCCCGAAGAGTGTGTGCAACCAACAATATCCACGTACCTATTTAAGAAATTTGTATGATTGGTATTCAAATGCGTCTCCTGAAGATATATCACACTTGGCTGGTTCGAATGCAATATCTCATGGACATCATCAAGATTTTTAATGAGGCCTCTACAGTTCCATTGAGTAATATTTTCTCTTCCCATTATGGAGATTTAGAAGCTACTGAAGTGTGTGTGTATCTGTGTTCATGTGTCTTTCTGGGCTGTTACTCTAGTATTTGGCTTTTTGGGCCTTTCTGCTGCTGGCTTCGGCGTCGGAGGCCGCTCCTTGTGCTGCGTTGCAGGCAGGAACGGCGCGACATCCATCTCGTCGTCGGATGTCCGAGGAGTGCCCGACGGGCCGTGCCCCCCAGACTTGGCCCCCTTTCGGGAGCCTTTCGTTTCAGCCGCCACCGCCGCGGGCGTCGGGGACGCCAAAAGTGTCAGGGGCGGTGCGGTGGCGGTGGGAGTTGATGCGGGGCCCGTGGTGTCCATCACCTCGGTACCCTCCAACGCACTGGAGGACGGGGAGGCGAGGCGGGAGCGGCACCGGTCCCAACAGAAGTGGTTTGCACCACAACCGCTGCTGCCTCAGCAAGCGGCGTGGTGCCGGGTTGGGCTGCGTGAGGCAACCCAGCGGGGGGAGGGGGCGGGACCTGGTGATACTCGCTGAACTGGGTCGCTGTGTACACCAGACGCCGCTCCGCCCCCCAGCGAGCCGCGTCAGCGTACCTCCCCAAAGGGAAAGAGGCGAACCTCTTTCGCCCTTCCGGGAAGGTGATGTTCTCAGTTACCTTGATGTTGATTATATTTTTCTCCAGTTGGAACTTTTCACACTTGCGGGAGTACGCTGCATGCGGCCCGCCACAGTTCACACAAGGCAGCGTACCGGATGGACAATTGTCGCTTGGATAATCATGCGCCGCGCATTTCGCACACGTCGTTCGGCCACGGCAAGAGTTTGTACCATGCCCGAACCGCTGGTACTGAAATCAGCGCCGCGGGTTCGGGATGTACGGACGGATGGAGCAACCGATAAAATCTGCATTTATGTGTTGTGATAGTACTGCGCGGTCAAAAGTCAAGATAATGTGCTTGGTGGGAATCTACTTGTCGTCTCTGCGGATAGTGATGCTCCTCACGGCAGTGACGCCCTGATCCTTCAAGCCGGTAAGGAGATCCGCATTCGTTTGGTTGAAGAGATTTGTCTCGGGTATAGCTCCCTGCGAGCTGTTGAGGCTCCGATGGGGTATGACCCTGATGTCGAGATCACCCAGTCTAGACTGCGCTAGAAGCTTTGCAGACTGCTGCTTGTCATTTATTTTGATTAGGAGTTCACCAGACCTTTGTTTTTTGCACTTATACGATTTTCCTATTATGGCTTCAAGATACTTGGCGATCAAGAAGACTGACTGAGATGCAAGAAGGTGGGTTGGATTGAGGGACTGCAGGAAAAGAAATCGAGAGTAATGATCTGGTTCAGAAAATGTCAAAGATGGCAATGGGGGAAACGATACTTCGGTGCGGCCCGTTTTAGGGGGCCGATCACGGTTGGGGGAGGGTTTTTGAAAATACCATATGGCATATTATAAAAGCAGAGAGACGGGGCTACTTTATCCTTCGACCTCACCCTGGTAGTCAAAAAGGTCCCGGAGCTCCCTGCCTGGTAGACAGGCAGGAAGCCCATCGGCCGGAGCTTGACCAAGGCTGCCAGCGTTTACGGCTTCTACCCTTCACCTTTAAACACCTCGCCACGGTTGGACATGGCTTATGTTGGGAGCTCGGGGACCGCGGTGTCGTTGCTCACCGTCACCATGAACACTCAAGGTGTCCCGTGCGGGGTTATGGCTTTGGGATGCTCGTCTGTATATACGCATGTATGTATTTTTGTGAAAAGAATAAACCTCTGAAACCTTTGAGGTAGATGTGAACGATGCGTGCGGCATCAACGAGGCCTACAGGCTTCTGGAATTCATTTTTAACTGTTGGTTAACAAACTGATATTTCGTTACTTAAGTAGGGGTGCCAAACTATTATCTGTCACCCGTACTTGTTACATTTTTGGTGGGAATAAAAGTCTGCCTTCTGAGCATTTACGGCCTTCTCCGAGCGAGCGGAAAGTCCGCCATAAGTGCCATGCGCACTGTATGCGACCCCAATCCTCGAGACAGGCCCCGCGGCTTGTCGCTGGGGCCCTTGCTGCATATAGTTATCCATTTTTGCCAACCTGTGTCGCAGGATGCCCGTACTCAGTCTTGAGATGAAGTCAGAGTTTTAGTTGTCAAGGGCAACTTACTGCGGACGATGGAGCTCCTTCCCTATGGGATCCTTCAGCGATTGTTTAAATGGACGCTGGTGGCAAAGTTGCATGTCATTGCTCCTGACTTCGAGGGGATAGCACGGAATGACGCCGCAGCCTGGCGTCGAACACTGAGGCCGTAACTGCAGCGTATCGCAGAATCGGAACATTTCCGGCTGGTCTCAGTGGGTCAGCCACACGAACAACCTGCGGCGCCGAAGGGATAGTATGTCCGTAGCCTTATTCGCGGCCGCACTCGTTTTTAGACCAATTCCAACCCGAGTTTCTGTACCACAGAGTCAATGTCAATCTACCGGTATCACCATGCAGCCCCAGCGTGGTGGGATGCTGGCCAGCATCATTTATTTATTTATTTAATTATTTATTTATTTATTTATTTATTCATTCATTCGGTTAAACATACTGCCAATCCCTCACCAGATTCTGCAGTACATGTCAGAGTTTTTCGAGCACTCTCGCGTTACACAATCGGTGGACTATACTATACATTAATCTACTCGACATTTGGTATGCAACATTGTACATGCAACAAATAGCAACAAATATAAACAAGAAACACGTACATTTTACAAAACGAACATACCGTACAGGGTTCCATAATACAATTTACAACATTCCTCTGCGTAGGGGATACCTGAATAATACACTTCATTACAAACCTTCTCAAAGATTTATGATTTCGTCACAAGATGATACACGAAATGAGCTGATACACATATACGCACGGTGACACCGAGTTATAGTCACATCGTGGTAATTTTCTTTTGTACCAGTCTTCAAAACTCTGTTAAACTCGTGTTAGCAGTTATTGAGTTGCCCAGGGAATTCCATTCACTTATTGCTACTGCAAAGAAAGCTTACTTGACACAGTCTACGTTGACCCGGTTTTCTAATAGCCTTTAGGGATGTCTTAGTCTGGTTAGCCTTGTTCAATCAACAGATTTTGGGCCTCTAAACCGAGGTGACCGTGAATGTGTTCAAACAATTTTAATCTAGCTATCTTGCCTTTTTTATCGGGGGTGAATAGGCCACCTTGTTTTAATAGCTCTCTCGGAGAGTCGCTCATTTTATATCGGTTATAGACAAACCTTACCGGTTTTTTTATCATTTTTCATTTTGGTTGTAGAACACCAGTTGATAGCGACTTGTTGAAAATGATGCATAAATATTTATTTCGAAAGTAGGCGAAATCACCTCTATTTCCTGGTCCATGCACTTGGACAACCTTGAAGATTTTACATTTTTGTGGTAGAACACAAGTTGATAGTGACTTGGTTAAAAAGATGCATAGACATTAGGCTCAAAAGTTGGTGAAATAACCTCTATTTCCTCGTTTGTGCACTGGGGCAACCTTGTCTAATTTTTCATTTGTTGTGGTAGAACACCAGTTGATAGTGACTTGTTGAAAAGGACGCATAAATATTTGGCTCAAAAGTAGGCGAAATCACCCATATTTCCTGGTTTATGCACTGGGACAACCTTGGCAATTTTCCATCGTTGTGGTAGAACATCAGTTAATTGTGACATGTTGAAAGGAATGCATAAATAAATAAATCGAAAGTTGGCGAAATCACCTCTATTTTCTGATTTATGCACTGGGAACACCTTGGAAATTTTTCATTCTTGTGGTAGAACACCAGTTGATAGTGACTTGTTGAAAAGAATGCGTAAATATTTAACTCAAAAGTTGACGAAACCACCTCTTTTCCCTCCTTTATGCACTGGAACAACCTTGGCAATTTTTATTCTTGTGGTAGAACACCAGTTGATAGAGACTTGTTTAAAAGGATGCATAAATATTTCCGCGAACCATACTTTGGGTTTGTTTATTTGTGTTTTGCTTATACCGCCCGGCTGCGCCGGTCTGTATTATCTTTGCGCCAAGAGAAGCGCGAGTTCCATTCTTTCTTTCTGTGCCCCATGTGTTATCTGTTGTGATAGGGAGAGCATTCCGATCCAACGTGAACAGCCCAGAATAATCTTCTTGGATCTACTATGTTCTCGATGTGAATCGACGTTTCTAGAACCAGGCGCGCCGAAAGATAAAAAGTCTGCAGTGCGGACGCCGGACCATTCGATTCGACGACACTCGCCTGTGCAAGTCACTTTGTTGACCGCTGCTTCGCCGCCTCTGTATTCTTTTGAGTTGTTAGGGAAGCACAAGTTCGCTCCAATAAACGTGTTTCTCATTCAAGACAACTGCATCGTCCTTGTCTTCGTGACATCTGGTGGAGGTGCTGGGTACGCACCCTTCATGCCCACTACAACCTCTGGAAGCCGCCAAGCCAGTCCAACAAGAGCCAGCCCCCGCCTGGAAGATTTACCACCCGAGTTCGGTCTAGAACCGGAGAAGACGAAGAAGAAAGACGTTGCAACCAGCACCATGCTCAACCAAGCCAATCCTCCTGTCGTTCTGCAGCAGCCACGGGAACCGCCATCATTCCGAGGACCCCCGCAGAACCCCCAGAAGAATGGTTGGAGAAACTGGAGCGCGTCCGGAAATTCAAGAGGTGGGACGACTCAGAAACGTTCCGGCACGTTTTCTTTTACTTGGAATATTCGGCTCGCACTTTGTTCGAAAGCCACGAGAGCTCCTTGACAAACTGGGCTCAGTTCAAAACCGAGTTCACTAAGACCTTCACTACCGTGGTCAGAAAAGAACGCGCAGCACTTTTACTTTAAACTCGAACGCAGCACCCCAACGAAGGGGTAGTGATCTTTGTTGAGGTGATGAAGAGGTTGTTTCGACGTGCAGATCCGGAGATGACAGAAGAAAAGAAACTAAGGTTTCTCATGCGAGGAGTAAAGCAGGAGCTTTTTGCTTGCCTCTTCCGCAATCCTCCCAAGACGGTGGCTGAATTCGCATCTGAGGCGGCCGCGATGGAGAAGACGCTGGAAGTTCGAACGAGGCAGTACGATCGCCCGGTCAACGTGCTGGTTTCCGAGACGATCGGTGCCGGGGCTACAAGCTCCGACACACTGCGTGAGACCATCCGGGCAGTGGCCAGGGAGGAGCTTCGGAAGCTTTTTCCGACGACGCCGCAACATCAAGTGGCTTCCCTGAATGACGTCATCCGGGAAGAGGTTCAACACGGTTTGGGCACTTCTATGCCATACGAGGCACCCCGTGAGCCACAGGCGATGACCAACTCCGCGGCTGTTCGTCGACCCCGCCCTGCTCCAACCCGTCTACAAGAAGCTCCACCGTACCACCGTCCACTCTCGCCGCCGTCCCCACTCTCGCCGCCGTCGACCGTACCGCCGTACACAGCCCAAACGCAGACGCCGAGGAAGACTGACGTTTGGCGAACGCCAGACATCGTCCGCTGTGCTACCATTGCGGAGAGGTCGATCACATCTATCATCGCTGCCCGTACAGGAGACTCGGACTGCGTGGTTTTTCCGTCGACGCCCCAATCCCCCGACCCGGCCAGCGCCCCACTGAGATCGACGAATACCTTTCCAACACCAACCGAGGACCAGCCCGCTCACAACGATCACCGTCGCCCTACCCATACCAGTCGCCCAACCGCCGTAGCAATGCTGATTTCGCCCGTTTAAGGTCCCCCAGACAACGCGGGGGAAACTAAAAGCAGCAACTTCTGGAGGTGAAGTTGCTCTACGGCGAAAAACTGGAAACCCTCCAACGACGCAAGGACGCGCCGAAGACAGTGATTCACGACATGCCCTCATCCGGACGACCCGACCTAGCCCTGACGAGACTACTGAACACGATCACAGCTACACGGCGCGACGCGTACCCGACCTGACCGAGTCGTCCGTTGAGAAGACGACGACGACGACAACGACAACGACGATGCACAGTGCCCGACCGTCAACATGTACAAGCAGAGATACGACGCCCCGACCAACCCGGAACTCGAGGAAGACTGCATCTGACGTCAAGGCGTCATTCGACGGCTTTGACGTAGTCGCCCTCGTAGACACGGGAGCTGCCTATTCAGTAATGAGCGGACCATTTGCGTCTAAACTGAAGAAAGTTATGACCAGATGGGACGGTCCGCACATACGCACAGCAGGAGGCCACCTCGTGACGCCAAGTGGAACGTGCACATCGCGCGTCACCATAGATGGCACAACGTACCCTGCGGCGTTCGTCATTCTGCCTAACTGCTCCCGCGACGTAATTCTTGGAATGGACTTTTTGATGGACAACGGTGCAATAATCGATCTGCAGACCAAGTCAATAACGTTTTTCCCCAATCACTCCATGACGCCAGAACCGAACCCCGAACGACGGGCTGCTGTAAGGATTGCCGATGATCATGTGACCCTGCCACCCCGAGCAAGCTTGATGGTCGCAGTGTACTGTGAAGATGCTGCTCCGGACGTCGACGCTATCGTGGACACTGATCAAAGGGTGCTTCTCGACCGTGGTGTGTCGGTCGCAAGAGGCATTGCGCGCTTCAAGGAACACCAGTCCCACATTTTGGTTACTAATTTCACCGAGGAGTACCAGCATTTAAACAAGGGCGCGGCAATTGCATTCCTCGAAGAAAAGCAAGAGGCAAGTGACGTGATCGCGGTCGCCGACTTTGAATGCACACCCGTAGAAACCTTCAAGCTCCCGCAGCCCTTCGAAGTGAATCCGGCGCTACCGCATGAACAACGGAACAAATTATTGGTTTTGCTGCGTCGCTATAGCGAATGTTTTTCGTCGAGCGCAAAACTACGTCAGACCCCTCTAGCGAAACACCGAATAATAACCGAAGTTGGCGCCCGACCTACCCGACAGTCACCGTACCGCGTCTCTTCACACGAACGGGAAGCCATCCGGACTCAAGTCGACGACATGCTCAGCGACGACATTATAAAGCCATTGAAAAGCCCCTGGGCTGCGCCCGTCGTACTCGTAAAGAAAAAAGACGGCACATTAAGGTTTCCTGTTGACTACCGGCGACTTAACAAAATCACCAAAAAAGACGTGTACCCCCTCCCCCGAATCGACGGCGCCCTCGACCACCTCTGCCACGCGAAGTACTTCTCATCGATGGACCTGAAGACCGGCTACTGGCAAATTGAAGTGGACGAGAGAGACCGAGAGAAGACTGCATTTATAACCCTAGACGGTCTATACGAGTTCAAGGTGATGCCGTTTTGGCTGTGCACAGCACCAGCGATGTTTCAAAGATTCATGGACGCTGTGCTAGCTGGCCTTAAGTGGCACACCTGCCTCGTATATCTCGACGACGTAGTGGTATTCGCCCGGACTTTCGACGAACACCTTGTAAGGTTGGAGTCTGTATTTGAGGCCATTCGTACGTCGGCGCTGACGGTGAATCCCGAAAAGTGCCGCTTTGCATACGGGGAACTCAAGTTGTTGGGCCACGTCGTCAACGCCACGGGAGTCCTACCTGACCCGGCAAAAACTTAAGCCATTGCGAACTTCCCAAAGCCAAAAGACAAGAAGGGCGTGCGAAGATTTCTCGGGCTGTGCGCATACTACCGGCGCTTCGTCGCAAACTTCGCACGCATTGCAGAGCCACTCACGCGCTTGACGAAAGATAGCACCCCTTTCAGCTGGGAAAACGACCAAGAAAAAGCATTCTGCGAGCTGCAAAAACACCTGCAAAGCCCGCCCGTGCTCGCTCATTTCGAGAAAAATGCCGAAACGGATATGCACACGGACGCCAGTGATATAGGCTTGGGTGCCGTCCTTGTCCAAAAGCAAAGCGGCTGCGAAAGGGTAATCGCCTATGCCAGCCGTGGTCTGTCGAAGGAGGAGAAAAACTATTCTGCCTCTGAGAAAGAGTGCCCGGCTATTATATGGTCGATTTCAAAATTTCGCCCATACGTGTATGGAAGGCCATTCAAGGTTGTAACAGACCACCATGCGCTGTGTTGGCTCGCCAGTTTGAAGGACAACTCTGGCCATCTTGGGCGGTGGAGCTTGCGCCTGCAGGAGTTCGACGTTACAGTCGTTTATAAATCTGGCAGGAAACACTCTGACGCCGACTGCCTGTCCCGCGCCCCCGTCGACCCACCACCACAAGACTCTGATGAAGACAGCGCGTTCTTCGGGATCGTGACGGAGAGCGACCTAGCCGCCCAGCAGCGTGCCGACCCCGACTTACGCGTCATTATTGAGTGCCTCGAGGGATGCAACGTTGCCGTTCCTAGGACCATGAAACGCAGCTTACCAGCATTCAGCCTGAGAAACTCGGTCCTCGTGAAGAATTTCAGCCCCAGAACGAGAGCGAATTACCTTCTGGTCATCCGCGTGGACCTTCGTGACGAAATTTTGGAAGCGTGCCACGACGACCCTTCTTCCGGACATCTCGGCACAGCCCGCACTATTGGAAAAATCAAGGCGAGGTACTACTGGCCCGGCCTTACCTCTGACGTCACCCACTACGTCCGGAGCTGCCGTGACTGCCAGCGACGAAAAACGCCGCCGACAAGACCCGCCGGACTTCTGAAACTGATCGCCATCCCATCGAGACCATTTCAACAGATTGGAATGGACCTTTTAGGCCCGTTCCCTACGCCACGATCACAGAACAAGTGGATTGTCGTAGCGACAGACTACATGACGCGCTACGCAGAGACCGCCGCTCTTCCGAGGGGGACTGCACAAGAAGTGGCAAAGTTCTTTGTAAGCCAAGTTGTGCTGCGACATGGAGCCCCGGAAGTCCTAATCACAGACCGCGGAACGGCATTTACTGCAGAGCTGATGCAAAGAGTATTACGCTACAGCAACACGGATCACCGAAAAACGACGGCGTACCACCCCCAAACGAACGGACTAACAGAATGTCTGAACAAGACAATCGCAGATATGCTGTCAATGTACGTTGACGTTAAACATAAGACTTGGGGCTCCCGTATGTCACGTTTGCGTACAACACGGCTATCCAGGAGACTACGCAGCTGACGCCGTTCGAGCTTGTCTACGGTAGAAGGCCGACTACGATGCTCGACGCCATGGTTCCGCACGTAGAAGACGACGACCTCAACGCCGACGTCCACGGATATCTTTAACGTGCGGAGTAGGCCCGCCAGCTCGCTTGAGTTCGTATAACGGACCAGCAGCTGGTGGATGCGGGCCGCTAACACCTCCTACGCCGAGACGCCGAGTACCAACCAGTGCATCGTGTGTGGGTTTGGACTCCCATCCGACGACGCGGACACAGTGAGAAGCTCCTGCGACGGTATTTCGGAACCTACCAGATTGTACGACGTGTTGCTTACCTACGATGTGATCCCCGATGGTGACTCCGGCACATCACGACAACGCACGCGGCCTGAAGTCGTCCACGTGGTTCGCTTAAAACCTTTCTGCGGACCATAGTGAATTTTATTTTTATTTTCGGACTGTCGCTTATGTTAGCATCGGGTCGATGCACTTTTAGAGGGGGGTAATGCCGCGAACCATACATTTGGTTTGTTTATTTGTGTTTTGCTTCTACCGCCCGGCTGCGCTGGTCTGTGTTATCTCTGCGCCAAGGGAAGCGCGTGTTCCATTCTTTCTTTCTGTGCCGCATGTGTTATCTGTTGTGGTAGGGACAGCATTCCGATCTAACGTGAACAGCCCAGAATAATCTTCTTGGATGTACTATGTTCTCGATGTGACTCGACGTTTCTAGAACCACGCGCGCCGAAAGATAAAAAGCCTGCAGTGCGGACGCCGGAGCATACGATTCGACGACACTCGCCTGTGCAAGTCACTTTGTTGACCGCTGCTTCGCCCCCTCTGTATTGTTTTAAGTTGTTAGGGGAGCACAAGTTCGCTCCAATAAACGTGTTTCTCATTCAAGACAACTGCATCGTCCTTGTCTTCGTGACAATATATAGTTCGAAAGTAGGCGAAATCACATCTATTTCCTGGTATATGGACTGGGACAACCTTGAAAATTTTTTATTTTTGTGGTTGAACGCAAGTTGATACTGGCTGGTTGAAAAGGATGCGTAAATATTTAGCTCGAAATTTCGCGAAATCACCTCTACTTCCTGATGTACGCATTGGGACAACCTTGGAAAGTTTTCATTCTTGTGGTAGAACACCGGTTGATAGTGACTTGTTGAACAGAATGCATAAATATATAGCTCAAAAGTAGGCGAAATCAAATCTATTTTCTGCTTTATGCACTAGGACAACCTTGGCAATTTTGATTCTTGTGGTAGAACACCAGTTGATAGTGACTGGTTGAAAAGGATCCATAAATATTTAGCTCAAAAGTTGGCGAAATCACCTCTACTTCCTGATGTATGCACTTAGACAACCCTGGCAATTTTCCATTCTTGTGGTAGAACACCAGTTGATAGTGACTTGTTGAAAAAAATTTATTAATATATAGCTCGAAAGTAGGCGAAATCACATCTATTGCCTGCTTTATGCACTAGGACAACCTGGGCAATTTTTATTCTTTTGGTAGAACGCCAGTTGATAGTGACTTGTTGAGAAGAATGCATAAATATTTAGCTCGAAAGTTGGCGAAATCACGTCTACTTCCTGATGTATGCACTGAGGCAACATTGGAAATTTTTCAATCTTGTGGTAGAACACCAGTTGATAGTGACTTGTTGAAAAAATGTATAAATAGATAGCTCAAAAGAAGGCAAAATCACCTCTATTTCCTGCTTTATGCACAGGGACAACCATGGCAATTATTATTCTTGTGGTAGAACACCAGTTGATAGTGGCTGGTTGAAAAGGATGCATAAATATTTAGTTCGAAAGTAGGCGAAATCACCTCTATTTCCTGATGTATGCACTGGGACAACCTTGGCAATTTTTTAATCTTGTGGTAGAACACCAGTTGATAGTGACTAGTTGAAAAGGATGCATAAATATTTAGTTCGAAAGTAGGCGAAATCACCTCTATTTCCTGATGTATGCACTGGGACAACCTTGGCAATTTTTTAATCTTGTGGTAGAACACCAGTTGATAGTGACTAGTTGAAAAGGATGCATAAATATTTAGTTCGAAAGTAGGCGAAATCACCTCTATTTCCTGGTATATGCACTGGGACAACCTTGCACATTTTTCATTTGTGGTAGAACACCAGTTGTTAGTGACTGGTTGAAAATGATGCATAAATATTTAGCTCGAAAGTTGGCGAAATGACCTCTACTTCCTGATGTATGCGCTGAGACAACCTTTGCAATTTTCCATTCTTGTATTAGAACACCAGCTGATAGTGTCTTGTTGAAAAGAATGCCTAAATATTTAGCTGGAAAGTTGGCGAAATCACCTTTACTTCCTGATGTATGCACTGGAACAACCTTGGCAATTTTTCATTTTTGTGTTAGAACACCAGTTGATAGTGACTGGTTGAAAAGGATGCATAAATATTTAGCTCACAAGTGGGCGAAATAAATTCTACTTCCTGATGTATGCACTGGAACAACCTTGGCAATTTTCTATTCTTGTGGTAGAACACCAGTAGCTCGAAAGTAGGCGAAATCACCTCTACTTCGTGATGTATGCACAGAGACAACCTTGGCAATTTTTCAATCTTGTGGTAGAACACCAGTTGATAGCGTCTTGTTGAAAAGAATGCATAAATATATAGCTCCAAAGTAGGCGAAATCACCTCTATTTCCTGCTTAATGCACTGGGACAAACTGGGCAATTTTTATTTTTGTGGTAGAACACCAGTTGATAGTGACCTGTTGAGAAGGATGTATAAATATTTAGTTCGAAAGTAGGCGAAATCACCTCTATTTCCTGGTATATGCACTGAGACAACCATTGCAATTTTCCATTCTTGTATTAGAACACCAGTTGATAGCGTCTTGTTGAAAAGAATGCATAAATATTTAGCTCGAAAGTTGGCGAAATCACCTCTACTTCCTGATGTATGCACAAGAAGAACCATGGCAATTTTTTCTTTTTGTGTTAGAACACCAGTTGATAGTGACTGGTTGAAAAGGATGCATAAATATTTAGCTCAAAAGTTGGCGAAATCACCTCTACTTCCTGATGTATGCACTGGGACAACCTTGGCAATTTTCCATTCTTGTGGTAGAACACCAGTTGATAGTGACTTGTTGAAAAGAATGCATAAATTTATAGATCGAAAGTAGGCGAAATCACCTCTCTTTCCTGCTTTATGCACTGGGACAACCTGGGAAATTTTTATTCTTGTGGTAGAACACCAGTTGATAGACCTGTTGAGAAGGATGTATAAATATTGAGCTCGAAAGTTGGCGAAATCACCTCTACTTCCTGATGTATGCACTGGGACAACCTTGGCAATTTTTCAATCTTGTGGTAGAACACCAGTTGATAGTGACTTCTTGAAAAAACGTATAAATAGATAGCTCGAAAGTAGGCAAAATCACCTCTATTTCCTGCTTTATGCACAGAGACAACCATGGTAATTATTATTATTGTGGTAGAACACCTGTTGATAGTGACTGGTTGAAAAGGATGCATAAATATTTAGCTCAAAAGTTGGCGAAATCAACTCTACTTCCTGATGTATGCACTGGGATAACCTTGGCAATTTTTCATTCTTGTGGTAGAACACCAGTTGATAGTGACTTGTTGAAAATAATGCATAAATATATAGCTCGAAAGTAGGCGAAATCACCTCTATTTCCTGTTTAATGCATTGGGACAACCTGGGAAATTTTTATTCTTGTAGTAGAACACCAGTTGATAGACCTGTTGGAAAGGATGCATAAATATTTAGTTCGAAAGTAGGCGAAATCACCTCTATTTCATGATGTATGCCCTGGGACAAACTTGGAAATTTTTCAATCTTGTGGTAGAACACCAGTTGATAGTGTCCAGTTGAAAAGGATGCATAAATATTTATTTCAAAAGTAGGCGAAATCACCTCTATTTCGTGGTATATGCACTGGGACAACCTTGCACATTTTTCATTTTTGTGGTAGAACACCAGTTGTTAGTGACTGGTTGAAAAGAATGCGTAAATATTTAGCTCGAAAGTTGGCGAAATCACCTCTACTTCCTGATGTATGCGCTGAGACAACGTTGCAATTTTCCATTCTTGTATTAGAACACCAGGTGATATTGTCTTGTTGAAAAGAATGCATAAATATTTAGATCGAAAGTTGGCGAAATCACCTCTACTTCCTGATGTATGCACGGGAACAACGTTGGCAATTTTTCATTTTTGTGTTAGAACACAAGTTGATAGTGACATTTTTGTGTTAGAACACAAGTTGATAGTGACTGGTTGAAAAGGATGCATAAATATTTAGCTCAAAAGTTGGCGAAATCAACTCTACTTCCTGATGTATGCAGTGGAACAACCTTTGCAATTTTCCATTCTTGTGTTAGAACACCAGTTGATAGTGTCTTGTTGAAAAGAATGCATAAATATCTTGCACTAAAGTTGGCGAAATCACCTCTACTTCCTGATGTATGCACTGGGACAACCTTGGCAATTTTTCATTCTTGTGGTAGAACACCAGTTGATAGTGACTTGTTGAAAAGAATGCATAAATATATAGCTCGAAAGTAGGTGAAATCACCTCTATTTTCTGCTTTATGCACTGGGACAAACTGGGCAATTTTTATTCTTGTGGTAGAACACCCGTTGATAGTGACCTGTTGAGAAGTATGTATAAATATTTAGTTCGAAAGTAGGCGAAACCACCTCTATTTCCAGATGTATGCACTGGGACAACCTTGGGAATTTTTCAATCTTGTGGTAGAACACCAGTTGGTAGTGACTAGTTGAAAAGGATGCATAAATATTTAGTTCGAAAGTAGGCGAATTTACCTCTATTTCCTGGTATATGCACTGGGATAACCTTGCACTTTTTTCATTTTTGTGGTAGAACACCAGTTGTTAGTGACTGGTTGAAAAGGATGCATCAATATTTAGCTCGAAAGTTGGCGAAATCACCTCTACTTCCTGATTTATGCACTGAGACAACCTTTCCAATTTTCCATTCTTGTATTAGAACACCAGTTGATAGTGTCTTGTTGAAAAGAATGCTAAATATTTAGCTCGAAAGTTGGCGAAATCACCTCTACTTCCTGATGTATGCACTGCAACAAGCTTGGCAATTTTTCCTTTTTGTGTTAGAACACCAGTTGTTAGTGACTGGTTTTAAAGGATGCATAAATATTTAGCTCGACATTTGGCGAAATCACCTCTACTTCCTGATGTATGCACTGAGACAACCATTGCAATTTTCCATTCTTGTATTAGAACACCAGTTGATAGTGTCTTGTTGAAAAGAATGCAGAAATATTTAGCTCGAAAGTTGGCGAAATCACCTCTACTTCCTGATGTATGCACAAGAACAACCATGGCAATTTTTCCTTTTTGTGTTAGAACACCAGTTGATAGTGACTGGTTGAAAAGGATGCATAAATATTTAGCTCAAAAGTTGGCGAAATCAACTCTACTTCCTGATGTATGCACTGGAACAACCTTGGCAATTTTCCATTCTTGTGGTAGAACACCAGTTGATAGTGACTTGTTGAAAAGAATGCATAAATATATAGCTCGAAAGTAGGCAAAATCACCTCTACTTCCTGATGTATGCACTGAGAGAACCTTGGCAATTTTTCACTCTTGTGGTAGAACACCAGTTGATAGTGTCTTGTTGAAAAGAATGCATAAAGATGTAGCTAGAAAGTTGGCGAAATCACCTCTACTTCCCGATGTATGCACTGAAACAACCTTTGCAATTTTCCATTCTTGTGTTAGAACACCAGTTGATAGTGACTTGTTGAAAAGAATGCTTAAATATATAGCTCGAAAGTAGGCGAAATCACATCTATTTCCTGCTTCATGCACTGGGACAACCTGGGAAATTTTTATTCTTGTTGTAGAACACCAGTTGATAGTGACTGGTTGAAAAGGATGCATAAATATTTAGCTCAAAAGTTGGCGAAATCAACTCTACTTCCTGATGTATGCACTGGGATAACCTTGTCAATTTTCCATTCTTGTGGTAGAACAGCAGTTGATAGTGACTTGTTGAAAATAATGCATAAATATATAGCTGGAAAGTAGGCGAAATCACCTCTATTTCCTGCTTTATGCACTGGGACAACCTGGGAAATTTTTATTCTTGTGATAGAACACCAGTTGATAGACCTGTTGAAAAGGATGCATAAATATTTAGTTCGAGAGTAGGCGAAATCACCTCCATTTCATGATGTATACACTGGGACAACCTTGGAAATTTTTCAATCTTGTGGTGGAACACCAGTTGATAGTGACCAGTTGAAAGGATGCATAAATATTTATTTCAAAAGTAGGTGAAATCACCTCTATTTCCTGGTATATGCACTGAGACAACCTTGTCAATTTTTCAATCTTGTATTAGAACACCAGTTGATAGTGTCTTGTTGAGAAGAATTTATAAATATTTAGATCGAAACTTGGCGAAATCACCTCTACTTCCTGATGTATGCACTCGAACAACGTTGGCAATTTTCCATTCTTGTGGTAGAACACCAGTTGATAGTGACTTGTTGAAAAGAATGGATAAATATATAGCTCGAAATTAGGCGAAATCACCTCTACTTCCTGATGTATGCACTGAGACAACCTTGTCAATTTTTCAATCTTGTTGTAGAACACCAGTTGAGTGTCTTGTCGAAAAGAATGCATAAAAATGTAACTAGAAAGCTGGCGAAATCACCTCTACTTCCTGATGTATGCACTGAAACAACCTTTGCAATTTTCCATTCTTGTGTTAGAACACCAGTTGATAGTGTCTTGTTGAAAAGAATGCATAAATATTTTGCTCTAAAGTTGGCGAAATCACCTCTACTTCCTGATGTATGCACTAGGACAGCCTTGGCAATTTTCCATTCTTGTGGTAGAACACCAGTTGATTGTGTCTTGTTGAAAAGAATGCATAAATATTTTGCTCTAAAGTTGGCGAAATCACCTCTACTTCCTGATGTATGCACTGGGACAAGCTTGGCAATTTTTCATTCTTGTGGTAGAACACCAGTTGATAGTGACTTGTTGAAAAGAATGCATAAATATATTGCTCGAAAGTAGGCGGAATCCTGCTTTATGCACTGGGACAACCTGGGCAATTTTTATTCTTGTGGTAGAAAACCAGTTGATAGTGACCTGTTGAGAAGAATGTATAAATATTTATCTTGAAAGTTTGCGAAATCACCTCTACTTCCTTATGTATGCACTGGGACAACCTTGGAAATTTTTCCTTCTTGTGGTACAACACCGGTTGATAGTGACTTGTTGAAAAGAATGCATAAATATTTAGCTCGAAAGATGGCAAAATCACCTCTACTTCCTGATGTATGCACTGCAACAACCTTGGCAATTTTTCCTTTTTGTGTTAGAACACCAGTTGATAGTGACTGGTTGAAAAGGATGCATAAATATTTAGCTCAAAAGTTGGCGAAATCACCTCTACTTCCTGATGTATGCACTGGGACAACCTTGGCAATTTTCCATTGTTGTGTTAGAACACCAGTTGATTGTGTCTTGTTGAAAAGAATGCATAAATATTTTGCTCTAAAGTCGGCGAAATCACCTCTACTTCCTGATGTATGCACTGGGACAAGCTTGGCAATTTTTCATTCTTGTGGTAGAACACCAGTTGATAGTGACTTGTTGAAAAGAATGCATAAATACATAGCTCGAAAGTAGGCGGAATCCTGCTTTATGCACTGGGACAACCTGGGAAATTTTTATTCTTGTGGTAGAACACCAGTTGATAGACCTGTTGAGAAGGATGTATAAATATTTAGCTCGAAAGTTGGCGAAATCACCTCTACTTCCTGATGTATGCACTGGGACAGCCTTGGCAATTTTTCAATCATGTGGTAGAACACCAGTTGATGGTGACTTGTTGAAAAAATGTATAAATGGATAGCTCGAAAGTAGGCAAAATCACCTCTATTTCCTGCTTTATGCACGGAGACAACCATGGTAATTATTATTATTGTGGTAGAACACCAGCTGATAGTGAATGGTTGAAAAGGATGCATAAATATGTAGTTCGAAAGTAGGCGAAATCACCTCTATTTCCTGGTATATGCACTGGGACAACCTTGCAAATTTTTCATTTTTTTGGTAGAACACCAGTTGATAGGAACTGGTTGAAAAGGATGCATAAATATTTAGCTCGAAAGTGGGCTAAATCACCTCTACTTTCTGATGTAGGCACTGGGACAACCTTTGAAATTTTCCATTCTTGTGTTAGAACACCCGTTGATAGTTACTTTTTGAAAAGAATGCATAAATATGTAGCTCGAAAGTAGGCGAAATCACCTCTATTTCCTGCTTTATGCACTGGAACAACCTTGAAAATTTTTCATTTTTGTGGTAGAACACCAGCTGATAGTTACTGGTTGAAAAGGGTGGATAAATATTTAGCTCAAAAGTTGGCGAAATCACCTCTGCTTCCTGATGTATGCACTACGACAACCTTGGCAATTTTTAATGCTGTGGTAGAACACCAGTTGACAGTGACTGGTTGAAAAGGATGCATAAATATTTAGCTCGAAAGTTGGTGAAATGACCTCTACTTCCTGATGTATGCACTGGGGCAACCTTGGCAATTTTCCTTTTTTGTGGTAGAACACCAGTTGATAGTGACTTGTTGAAATAAATTCATAAGTACATAGCTCGAAAGTAGGCGAAATCACCTCTATTTCCTGCTTGATGCACTGGGACAACCTTGGCAATTTTTATTCTTGTGGTAGAACACCAGTTGATAGTGACTTGTTGAAAAGGATGCATAAATATTTAGTTCGAAAGTAGGCAAAATGACCCCTATATACTGTTATATGCACTGGGACAACCTTGAAAATGTTTGAGTTTTGTGGTAGAACACCAGTTGATAGTGACTTGTTGAAAAAGATGCATAAATATTTGTGTCGAAAGTTGGCGAAATCATTACCTTACCTTGTAATTTATGCACTGCGACCACCTTGGCAATTTTCTATTGTTGTGGTAGAGCACCAGTTGATAGTGACTGGTTGAAAAGGATGCATAAATATTTAACTCGAAAGTTGGCGACATCACCTATATTCCTGATGTATGTAGTGGATCAACTTTGGCAATTTTTCATTTATGTGGTAGGACACTAGTTGATAGTGACTTGTTGAAAACAATGCATATATATAGAGCTCGAAAGTAGGCAAAATCACCTCTATTCCTGATGTATGCACTGGGACAAACTTGGCAATTTTCCATTTTTGTGGTCGAACACCAGTTGGTAGTGAATTGTTGAAAAGAATGCATAAATATATAGCTCGAAATTTGGCGAAATCACCTCTACTTCCAGATGTATGCACTGCGACAACCTTGGCAATTTTATATTGTTGTGGTAGAACACCCATGGATAGTGACTGGTTGAACAGGATGCATAAATATTTATCTGGAAGGTTGGCGAAATCGCCTCTACCTTGTAATTTATGCACTGGGACAACCTTGGCAAGTTTCTATTTTTGTGGTAGAACACAAGTTGATAGTGACTTGTTGATAAGGATGCATAAATACGTAACTCAAAAGTTGACGAAATCACCTCTATTTCCTGCTTTATGCACTGGGACAACCTTGGAAATTTTTATTCTTGTGGTAGAACACCAGTTGATAGTGACTTGTTGAAAAGGATGCATAAATATTTTTTTCGAAAGTAGGCGAAATTACCTCTATTTCCTGGTATATGGACTTGGACAACCTTGAAAATTTTTCATTTTTGTGGTAGTACACCAGTTGATAGTGACTGGTTGAAAATGATGCATAAATACTTAGCTCCAAAGTTGGCGAAATCACCTCTACTTCCTGATGTATGCACTGGGACAACCTTGGCAAGTTTTCATTCTTGTGGTAGAACACCAGTTGATAGCGACTTGTTGAAACGGATGCATAAATATTTAGTTCGAAAGTAGGCGAAATCACCTCTATTTCCTTTTATATGCACAGGGACAACCTTGCAAATTTTTCATTTTCTTGGTAGAACACAGGTTTATAGCTACTGGTTGAAAAGATGCATAAATATATAGCTCGAAAGTTGGCGAAATCACCTCTACTTCCTGATGTATGCACTGGGACAACCTTGGCAATTTTTCAATCTTGTGGTAGAACACCAGTTGATGGTGACTTGTTGAAAAGAATGCATAAATATATAGCTGGAAAGTAGGCGAAATCACATATATTTCCTGCTTGATGCACTGGGACAACCTTGCAATTTTTATTCTTGTGGTAGAACACCAGTTGATACTGACTTGTTGAAAAGCATGCATAAATATTTAGTTCGAAAGTATGCGAAATCACCTCTATTATCTGGTATATGCACTGAGGCAACCTTCAAAATTTTTTATTAATATAGTAGATTGATCAATTGAAATTTAAAATTTTTTTGGCAGAATGGCGAACAAGGTGCCGAGGCTAAAGGCGACGTAAATGTCGCCTGACTTTACCTCTGGCGTCCAGTGACACTGGCAGCACAGACAGCGTTTGAAGCTTGGAAACGTTTCCCATAAAAAAAGAAAAAGAAAGAAGAAAAAAAAGGAAAAAAGGGGACACTGAGATAGCAACACAGTCATACAATAACCAACATTTCACATGAGAGTTAGCAGGATTACACTAATATATACATTGTAGCCAACAAACAAATGGGATTGCATAGTTTACAATCCTATACATGAACAGATGCAAAGAGCAGGAAGGTAGCAAATCAGGTCAATGTAAGTCATAATATATTCATAAAGTAAAGTTTAATTTGCTTTTTAAATGAATATAAACACCTACAACAATCAATAAGGCCTATTATGTCGGAATGATAGTTTAAAAGATTTAGTGTCGGCCATCCTCACAGCTGGGTATCATAATTTGTCCTGATCCTGTTTTTCTTGAAAACGGTATGCCGAAAGCTGTAGCTTGGATGAGTGTCTGTGTACTGTAAGAGAAAGGATTCACGGTCACTTATATAGGGGAGGTATATGGTCTCAGCTTATTGAAGTTCGTACATATATTGAATACTAATAATTAAATTTTGTACGAAATAAGGTAAGGTATCGACAGCCATAGGCAAGTTATTGATAAAACGAATACCCCTTTTCTGAATCGAAACGAGAAAGTTAAGGTTGGACTTAGAAGCTACACCCCAAACCAACAGACAATATTGCAAACGAGACGGAACAAGTGAGAAATACAGTTGACGCTTTACAGGTGTTGGTAACAAAGGACGCAGTTTTTTTAACCATCCAATAGATTGTGCGGTCTTGTGTTTGACAAAATCAACATGGTGATTCCAAAGATTTTCGTTAAAGGAAACACCTAAAAATTTCTGTACTTGAACTCTTTCGATTGGAAGGGGTTGATATGTTAGTGGGCAAGGAATTCTCGTAGGCCTAATCTTAGACGTGAAAATAATATATTTTGTTTTCTTAACGTTAAGCTGTAATTCATTCGAATCAAGCCAGAGGGAAAGCTGTTGTAACCAGGAGTTTGCAGTAGCGATGACGGATGCCAAATCAGTGGACGAAAAGAAACATTTGTATCGTCAGCATAAAGAACAATATCCTGGGTGACCGGAATTAATCAATATCATTAATGTATAAAAGAAATAGAATTGGCCCCAATATAGACCCCTGTGGTACACCATACGGTATTTTTTGCCTGTCGGATTTAACACCATGAACCGTAAGAATTGCTCACGGTCTGATAAGTAGCTGCGAAAAAGCTGAAGTGAAGTTCCCCTTATACCATAATGCGACAGTTTAAGAAAAAGAATATCATGTTTCACTGAATCAAAAGCCTTAATCAAATCTGAGAACATTCCTACAGAATAAAGACGGTTTTCTTTGTTGCGAATAAGGCTATCCTTGATTTTAATTAAAGCAAGTTCATTAGATTTCCCTTTTTGAAATCCATACTGATTGCCGAAAATTAATTTCAGCTTTTGGAGGTTACTTGATAGTCTAGAATTTGTAAATTTCGCCATGACCTTGGAGAAATTGGGTAGCACTGAAATTGGCTGGTAATTATTGATTTCATCAATCGCACCACCTTTATGCAAAAGAATAACTTTTGCTATTTTCATGTTATCGGGGAAGACTCCTGTAGACAGAATTAAATTTGCTAGGTGACACAAGACTTCAGATCATGGTGATGGTTGGTGTTTATTGGCGCAAGGCCGACGAGGGTAAACAGCGCCAGAGAAGTTATTTATTGAAAACAAGTGATTACCACAAAAGGTAGGTATAAATTGTGTAAAGTGGACATAGTAAGATCAATAAAGATAATGGGGCTGGCTGGTGTATAGGGCCAGATTTGATCATGCATGATAGGAAATGAGGTTTAAAAACTTAACATCTGACAAATATTTAAAAACGCATTTCGCAGAAACCATGGCATCGTCACTAAAAACAGCGATGGGTGTAGGGGAATATGTTGTCTGTAGAGTTCTCTGAAGTGTTTGTGACGTTTTGTGTCAAGTGCCTTGCATTGTATGAGTATGTGGACTACGGATAGGTGCTCCCCACACCTGCTACACAGGGGTCTTGGAGATCCCGTGAGCAGGTGCGAGTGCGTTACATGCGTATGGCCTATCTGTAACCTAGCTAAGGTAACTTCAATGTGCCTGTTGTGTGAGTCAGTAGTGTATTGTCCCAAGTGTGGTTTTATTACGTGTAGTTTGTTGTCTGTCTGTTCGCTCCAGTCTGCTTGCCAAGTTTTGCGGAGTTGTTGTCTAATGTGTGGCTTGAGGTCTGTGTAAGGTAGTGTTGCCATGTCTACTGTGTTTCCGAGTGCAGCATTGTCGGCCATTTCATCCGCCACTTCATTACCGCCAATGCCAGAGTGGCCTGGCACCCAACACACTGTCACCCCAAGCTTTGAGGAATAAGCTACCATAATTGTTTTGAAGACAAGATTAATGACATGGTTTTTTGATGACTTTCCGGATGATAATGCACGGACGACGCTCAGCAAATTTGTATAAATGACGGATGTAGGAATATGATGTTACACTATGTGACTTACAACCAGAAATATGCCATATGCTTCTGCCGTAAAAATACTTGTATTAACATTCATTCTTCTACATGCTTCAACATTGGGCCCATGCGCAGCACAAGACACCGCAGTGGACGTTTTAGATGCATCGCTGAAAAACTCTGCAGCCCTGTATTTATCCTGTAGATACATGAAATGCTGCAAAATCCCAATTCTTGGTGTCTTGTTCTTATTGTATCGTATGAAAGACAGATCACAGGACGAAGATGCCATGGTGCTACAAGGTCAGTGTGAGATGATTTGAATGTGTCTAAGAAGGAGACCTCGTCCCTCACTCTCTGTGAGAAGGGAACAGAAATTGATGGGCGGTTTAAAAAGAGTTTAATTGTGGACGTATCATTAAAAACCGCTTTAAAGGGATGGTTATTCATTGATGAGATTTTGGAGGCAGATAGAAGATCAACATAGATTCGCTGGTACGCTAAGCACCATTTGTGGCACTCAGCATAAAGACGGTGGACCGGACTGGTACGGAATGCCCCACAATACACGCAAAGCCCCAAGTGAAGCACGGAGTCGAGCATTTTAAGTGCTGTTTTTTGGCTGACCCATACACAACGCTTCCATAGTCCAACCGTGACCCCACACACGCGGCATAAAGTCGAAGCAAAAGTTGTCTGTCTGCACCGTATGATTGGTGAGATAAGACTTTTAG
Source organism: Haemaphysalis longicornis (assembly GCF_048455015.1). Classification (NCBI taxonomy): domain Eukaryota; kingdom Metazoa; phylum Arthropoda; class Arachnida; order Ixodida; family Ixodidae; genus Haemaphysalis; species Haemaphysalis longicornis. Next base: position 29,075,987 of record NW_027526245.1, read on the forward strand.
AATATTCATTGTTTTGAGGCATTTTTGTTTGATTCGTTTTATGTGAGGGATGAATGTGAGTTTCTCGTCAAACACCACACCCAAAAACTTGTGTTCTCTTTTTACTGGAATCGAGTCACCAAAGAGTTTTACGTCGGGATCAGGCAGGATGCCCCACCTTTTTGAGAATACAACGCAGGTACTTTTAGAAGGATTAAGTTTAAATCCATTTTCATCCGCCCAGCGGGGAAGTTTGTTTAACCCAAGGTGGACCTGACGTTCAAAAATGGATATGTTACATGATTAGAATGGTATTTCAACGTCATCTACATACATCAAGCAGGATATGGTCGGCAGCAGTGCCTTTCGGAGAGTTCATCTTAACTATAAACAAGGTGCAGCTCAATATGCCACCTTGAGGCACGATATTCTCCTGCACGTGAACGTTTGAAAGTGCCGAACCGACTGTGACACGAAATGTTCGTTCAGACAGGTAACTGGAAAGGGTATTCAGCATGTTACCTGTTACGTCATAGGATTTTAGGTCTGCAAGAATGCCATAACGCCATGCCGTATCATAAGCTTTCTCGATATCAAAAAATACGGTCATGCAGTACTGTGTGTGTATAAAGGCATCCTTAATGTAACATTCCAGTGCAACTAATTGATCGTTTGTAGATCGCCCTTCCCGGAAGCCTGCCTGGCACCTCCCGAGAAGACCATTGTACTCAAGAATGTACACGAGCCTACGGTTTGTCATCTTCTCGAGGAGCTTGCACAGGCAGCTTGTCAAAGCAATGGGCCGGTACCTAGCAGGAGAGGAAGGGTCCTTCCCTTCTTTCAGGAAAGCCACTACTATGGCCTCCCTCCAAGAGCGAGGAATGTGCCCCGAAAGCCATATGTTATTGTATAGATGTAGAAGTGTTTCAAGGGTGTCTGAGTGTAGGTGTTCTATCATGGTGTATGTGATTTTGTCTGCACCTGGCGCTGAAGGCTTACATGTTGTCAGGGCTGCCTTCAGCTCATGAATTGAAAAAGGGGATTTGTATGAAGTGTGCGACTTGTTGCTATCACGCAGCGACTTCTTCTCCGCAGATGTTTTGTGTTTCATGAAAGTGCTTGTGTAGTGTGCTGAACTGGACACGTGTTGGAAGTGTTGTGCAAGTGTGTTAGGCTGGTCTTCCAGTGTGTCCCCTGTTGTACTAACCAAGGGCAGGCTGTGGTTCTGTTGTCCTTTTAGTTTGCGTATTCGTGTCGAGACTTTGCGACAGTCAGTGTAAGAGTTTATGGATGTTACGAATGAGCGCCAACTCTCTCGTTTTGCCTCACGGCGCACACGTTTTCCCATCGCCTTATACCTTTTGAACAAGAGGAGGTTTCCCGACGTGGGGTACCGACGAACGATACCCCACGCCTTGTTCTGGGCCTCTCGCGCCCGCCTACAGTCCTCATTCCACCACGGCCTCCGCTGGTTTGGCTGGGCACCAGAGGCATGGGGAATGGACTTTTCGGCGGCGTCGAGGATGTGCGCCGTGAGGAGTTGGGTAGCTTCTTCGACGTGTTGGTGTCCTATGGATGTGTGGTGTAGTTTGGATGTCTCTGTAAATGTATTCCAGTTAGCTCGTGCTTCATTGAACCTATTATGGGAAGATGGTGATACGAAAAGGGAAAGCCGATCTTCAGGGTTTATTCGTGCCCATCAAGAGCGACGCTAAGCCGTGCACAGTCAAGCCAGAGCGTTCTTATTTCATTCACAAGCGAACGTGCTAGCAGGCATCGCGAGGCGCGTGAACGTGCCACTTCGTTGTCAGCGTCTCTACAATCATCATCATTGTCCATGTTGGCAGCAGGTTAGAAATCCGCAACATCCTCCGCGCCCACCAAATGCTCACTCGCATAGATACAAAAGCAGACAACATTAGCACTAGTCAAGCACATTCTCTACAGCACATTAGGTGAACTTGTCAGATCCTTGTGTGAGCGTCCTTGGCAAACACTATCGTCGATTGACCATGCTCTATGAAAAATACTGGAATTGGCCCACTACGTCCCTCGGAAGCGCTGGGGTCGAGTTGCTGGCTGGATGGAAAGTGAGCACAATTCACAACGTACGACAACTTCATGCTTTGTCGGCCTGTAGCCTCTCCGTCACTCTCGTGTATTTCAGCAAGAGCCTTGCCGACTCTACAGTGAAAAAGTCGCATATGAGCGTTGCCAATGGAGTGGTTACGACGGTCATAACCAGGATCCAGTAGCCGGCGTTTCTTTTCTTGTGAGGAGAAGTTGAGGTTCATTCGTTTTTCAATGTGGCCCTTCACAACTTTTTCTGCGCGGTCAGCACTCTTGCCTTCCCTCACAGCATTAGCCTAGGCTCTTATGCCGTCTTCATTTGCAGAAAGTTGTCGAGGTAACCTATGAGGTCTGTAAAGGGCATCCTTGCGGTTGTCGACCGTAGACTCTTCAAACCTGCCAATGCATCTTCATCTGGATGGGGAATCGAAGTGTTCTTGAGACCAACAGTATCTATCTTCTGAAACCGCCGACAAGAGCAAGACGGTCCTCATTGTCATGCGTGTCTGTGCGGAGAACACAGACGAGGGTGCTGCCTTTGCATCTATTGGTCTCTTGCAGAGATAACGGTCCTTGTAAGGTCCATCCCAGGCTTGTGCTTATGGCGACCAGAGCAGGATTCGTTTCTTCCCTCTGTACTTGGCTCGTTTTTGGCGCGAACTTCCAGATCTGGTCGGATCCAATCAGAAGGCTTACTCCTTGCTTGAACTCCATACCTGGGAAAGCAATGGTGTCAGCCAGAAGCTTCCCCTCGGAGACCAGGCGTTGCAGAAGCGTGTTGCCTTTCGGTGCTTCAGCCACATCTTCACAAATGAAAGGCATGACGATGGCGTCGACCTCAGCAGACCTGCTATCATGTTGACTGCGAAGGGTCGCTCTGACGACTTTAAAGTTCTTCTTGTGACCTCCAGATCGGCCGAAAGCACTGATGGCTAGCTCGACTTCGCCAGTCGCCTTTAACTTCAGCTTAGCGACGACGTCTCCTCTGATGAATGTGCGCTGGCTACCATTGTCAAACACTCCGCGGACGTAGCAGCAATGCGACAAAGTTGTCATCCATGCCCTAAACGTCTGTAGTAGGACGTCGCTGATGAGTCGCGGGACGGCTGATTTGCGTGTGGCAATGTGCATCGCTGCCTGTCGCGTTTTTCCAGCCGATTCCGACGAAGGTCTCTTAGTGCTGCGGTAGGTGCACATCGTGGTGGCATGTCAGCGCTTACATGATTGACATTGGACCTTTCTTCGGCAACTCCGTACGAGATGTCCCTTTCCGGTGCATCTGAAGCATCGGCCGTCACTTGACAGGCGAGTTCGCTTGTCAGCCAAGTCAATGTCACCAGAACATTCTTCAGTCCTCTGATCCGTAGCGGCGCCGAAGAAACAAGCAGAGGTCTTTGCCTTGTTGTGGAGAACCGCAGCAGCCGGAATAGACGGCTGCTTCTTAGATACGCGTTCGGCGTCATGACTTCGCGGTGGCTTGCTGATTTGACAGCTTCTTTCTCGGCACTCTACTTCCACTCGCAGAAAAGACAGCAGATGTTCAATCTCCTGCTCCGACGAAGCTTGACTGCTCGTAGAAGATGTGCTCGCGCGAAGGCTCTGTCGTTTCAAGTAGTCCACTACAATGTCGCTAGGTATGACCTTCAAAAGCACTTCATTCAGCATACCGCGTATGATGACATGCCGATTCCCAGGCTTTCTAGTCCTCTCCGGTTCATCTGCACTGCATCGTAAAGCTTCCGCAAAGCGGCCACGTTACTAGATAAATCGACAGGCCTGAGCATCCGCAGGTTTTCTAAGTGCTTTTGCTCAATCAGCTTTACGTTTCCAAAACGATTTTTTAGGACATCTAGGGCGTCTGAGTACGAGGACTCGGTAATTTGAATGCCCGCAATGGCTTCCGCAGCAGCTCCGTCGAGAAGCGAAACTAAGTAGTGGAAGTGGTCGGTGTTGGACAGCCTGGGGTTCTCATGGACGGAGTGTGAAAACATATTCCAAAAAGGCTGCCACCGCGTTAGTGCTCCATCGAAGCGCAACAGTTCTAGCTTCGGGAGACGTGCTCCAAACTCACGAGTAGTTTGCATGGGTTGTCCGGTAGACGTCGCAGCCCGGCGGTCTCCGCTGGCGTCTTCCAGTGGAGGAGCAGCCTGGAGCGTCGAAGATGACCTCAACACCTCCATGTGATGCTCGAGTAAAGCCAGTGCGCTGGTGGTCGCTGCGTCGTCATACTCCATGACCGAAGCGTAGTCTTCGGCTGCCTGGTCGTCGGTCAGGTGGGCTTCGAGTTCGGCGTTGAGCGCAGACAATGCTGAATTGCTTGCTCGAAGACGCCCGTGAAAGACACGAAGGAAGGAAAGGTCCAACTGCTGGGACTGCAGCAGCTGGTCCACCTCCCTTATAATCTTCGTGTTCATAGCCCGCCCTGACGCGCGCTTTTTCTTGATACGTTCCATGCCGGTCGTAGCTGAAGAAAGCGTACCCAACGCTGGCTTGCTTCCCGGATTTTTGGCTCCAATGATACGAAAAGGGAAAGCCGATCTTCCGGGTTTATTCGTGCCCATCGAGAGCGACGCTAAGCCGTGCACAGTCAAGCCAGAGCGTTCTTATTCCAATCACGAGCGAACGTGCCTGCAGGCATCGCGAGGCGCGTGAACGTGCCACTTCGTTGTCAGCGTCTCTACAATCATCATCATTGTCCATGTTGGCGGCAGATTAGAAATCCGCAACAGATGGACTGCATGGGCCTTTACCTATGTATGTGAGTGAGGTGGGGAAGTGGTCACTGCCATATGGGTCAGTGCCCACACCCCACTCGAGAAGAGGAAAGAGAACTGCAGAGCCAATCGCCAAGTCAAGACATGAGAATGTGTTGTGTCCTATGTTATGGTATCCAGGCTGTTTATTGTTGAAAAGGCATGCTCCTGAAGATGTAAGGAATTTCTCTACAAGGCGATCTCGGGCATCCGTGCGAGAAGCGCCCCAAAGAGAGTTGTGAGCATTAAGGTCGCCTGTCAGGATGTATGGTTCGGGCAGCTGGTCAACCAGCGCCTCGAAGTCAGAGCTTAAAAGTGAAACATCAGAAGGAATGTATATGGAGCATACCGTTATCAACCTATTAAATATTATTGTTCAAATTGCCACACACTCAAGGACAGTGTTCAGAGTGACCGGGTGGGATGCTAAAGGTTTCCGGGCAATTATGGCCACACCCCCAGAAGAGTGCGCGCAGCCATCCCTGTCCTTTCTGTATATCAAGTAACTGTTCAAGAAATTTGCGTTCTTGGAATTCAGGTGTGTTTCCTGAACCCACATTATACCTGGCTGATTGGCATGCAGAATCTCATACACGTCATCAAGTAAATTCAGAAGGCCTCTGCAGTTTCATTGAACAATATTGTCACGAAGCCAAGGACGACGCAGTTGTCTTGCAGGAGAAACAAGTTTATTGGAGCGAACTTGTGCTCCCCTAACAACTCAAAAGAATACAGAGGCGGCGAAGCAGCGGTCAACAAAGTGACTTGCGTCAGCGAGCGTCGCAGAATCGAATGCCCCGGCGTCCGCACTGCAGGCTTTTTATCTTTTGGCGCGCGTGGTTCTCGAAACGTCGATTCGCATCGATAACATAGTAGACCCAAGAAGATTATTCTGGGCTGTTCACGTTAGATCGGAATGCTCTCCCTATCACAACAGATAACACATGCGGCACAGAAAGAAAGAATTGAACACGCGCTTTCCTTGGCGCAGAGATAACACAGACCGGCACAGCCGGGCGGTAAAAGCAAAACACAAATAAACAAACCCAATGTATGGTTCGCGGCATTACCCCCCCTCTAAGAGTGCATCGACCCGATGCTAACATAAGCGACAGTCCGAACAAATGAAAATAAAAGTTCGTCATCGTGCGTAGAAAGGTTTTAAGCGAACCACGTGGACGACTTCAGGCCGCGTGCGTCGTCGTGATGTGCCGGAGTCACCATCGGGGATCACTTCGTAGGTAAGTTCGCCAACACGTCGTAGAATCTGGTAGGGTCCGAAATACCGTCGCAGGAGCTTCTCACTGAGTCCGCGTCGTCGGATGGGAGTCCAGACCCACACACGATCCCCTGGTTGGTACTCGGCGTCTCGGCGTCGGAGGTTGTAGCGGCCCGCATCCACCAGCTGCTGGCCCGTTATACGAACTCGAGCGAGCTGGCGGGCCTCCTCCGCACGTTGAAGATATCCGTGGACATCGGCGTTGAGGTCGTCGTCTTCTACGTGCGGAAGCATGGCGTCGAGCATCGTAGTCGGCCTTCTACCGTAGACAAGCTCGAACGGCGTCAGCTGCGTAGTCTCCTGGATAGCCGTGTTGTACGCAAACGTGACATACGGGAGCCCCAAGTCTTATGTTTAACGTCAACGTACATTGACAGCATATCTGCGATTGTCTTGTTCAGACATTCTGTTAGTCCGTTCGTTTGGGGGTGGTACGCCGTCGTTTTTCGGTGATCCGTGTTGCTGTAGCGTAATACTCCTTGCATCAGCTCTGCAGTAAATGCCGTTCCGCGGTCTGTGATTAGGACTTCCGGGGCTCCATGTCGTAGCACAACTTGGCTTATAAAGAACTTCGCCACTTCTTGTGCAGTCCCCCTCGGAAGAGCGGCGGTCTCTGCGTAGCGCGTCATGTAGTCTGTCGCTACGACAATCCACTTGTTCTGTGATCGTGACGTAGGGAACGGGCCTAAAAGGTCCATTCCAATCTGTTGAAATGGTCTCGATGGGACGGCGATCGGTTGCAGAAGTCCGGCGGGTCTTGTCGGCGGCGTTTTTCGTCGCTAGCAGTCACGGCAGCTCCGGACGTAGTGGGTGACGTCAGAGGTAAGGCCGGGCCAGTAGTACCTCGCCTTGATTTTTCCAATAGTGCGGGCTGTGCCCAGATGTCCGGAAGACGGGTCGTCGTGGCACGCTTCCAAAATTTCGTCACGAAGGTCCGCGGGGATGACGAGGAGGTAATTCGCTCTTGTTCCGGGGCAGAAATTCTTCTTCACAAGGACGGAGTTTCTCAGGCTGAATGCTGGTAAGCTGCGTTTGAAGGTCCTAGGAACGGCAACGTTGCATCCCTCGAGGTACTCGATTATGACGCGTAAGTCGGGGTCGGCACGCTGCTGGGCGGCTAGGTCGCTCTCCGTCACGATCCCGAAGAACGCGCTGTCTTCATCAGAGTCTTGTGGTGGGTCGACGGGGGCGCGGGACAGGCAGTCGGCGTCGGAGTGTTTCCTGCCAATTTATAAACGACGGTAACGTCGAACTCCTGCAGGCGCAAGCTCCACCGCCCAAGGCGGCCAGAGGGGTCCTTCAAATTGGCGAGCCAACACAGCGCATGGTGGTCTGTTACAACCTTGAATGGCCTTCCATACACGTATGGGCGAAATTTTGAAATCGCCCATATAATAGCCAGGCACTCTTTCTCAGAGGCAGAATAGTTTTTCTCCTCCTTCGACAGACCACGGCTGGCATAGGCGATTACCCTTTCGCAGCCGCTTTGCTTTTGGACAAGGACGGCACCCAAGCCGATATCACTGGCGTCCGTGTGCATTTCCGTTTCGGCATTTTCGTCGAAATGAGCGAGCACGGGCGGGCTTTGCAGGCGTATTTGCAGCTCCCAGAATGCTTTTTCTTGGTCGTTTTCCCAGCTGAAAGGGGTGCTATCTTTCGTCAAGCGCGTGAGTGGCTCTGCAATGCGTGCGAAGTTTGCCACGAAGCGCCGGTAGTATGCGCACAGCCCGAGAAATCTTCGCACGCCCTTCTTGTCTTTCGGCCTTGGGAAGTTCGCAATCGCTGAAGTTTTTGCCGGGTCAGGTAGGACTCCCGCGGCGTTGACGACGTGGCCCAAGAACTTCAGTTCCCCGTATGCGAAACGGCACTTTTCAGGCTTTAGCGTCAACCCCGACGTACGAATGGCCTCGAGTACAGACTCCAACCTTGCAAGGTGTTCGTCGAAAGTCCGGGCGAATACCACTACGTCGTCGAGGTATACGAGGCAGGTGTGCCACTTAAGGCCAGCTAGCACAGTGTCCATGACTCTTTGAAACGTCGCTGGTGCTGTGCACAGCCCAAACGGCATCACCTTGAACTCGTATAGGCCGTCTGGGGTTATAAATGCAGTCTTCTCTCGGTCTCTCTCGTCCACTTCGATTTGCCAGTAGCCGGTCTTCAGGTCCATCGATGAGAAGTACTTCGCGTGGCAGAGGTGGTCGAGGGCGTCGTCGATTCGGGGAAGGGGGTACACGTCCTTTTTCGTGATTTTGTTCAGTCGCCGGTAGTCAACGCAAAACCTTAATGTGCTGTCTTTTTTCTTTACGAGTACCACGGGCGCAGCCCAGGGGCTTTTCGATGGCTGTATAATGTCATCGCTCAGCATGTCGTCGACTTGAGTCCGGATGGCTTCCCGTTCGTGTGAAGAGACGCGGTACGGTGACTGTCTGGTAGGTCGGGCTCCATCTTCGGTTATTATTCGGTGCTTCGCTAGAGGGGTCTGACGTAGTTTTGCGCTCGACGAAAAACATTCGCTGTAGCGACGCAGCAAAGCCAATAATTTTTTCCGTTGTTCTTGCGGTAGCGCCGGATTCACGTCGAATGGCTGCGGGAGCTTGAAGGTTTCTACGGGTGTGCGTTCAAAGTCGGCGACTGCGATCACATCACTTGCTTCTTGCGTTTCTTCGAGGAACGCAATTGCAGCTCCCTTGTTTAAATGCTGGTACTCTTCGGTGAAATTAGTGACCAAAACGTGAGATTGGCGTTGCTTAAAGTGCGCAATGCCTCTTGCGACGGAGACGCCGCGGTCGAGAAGCAACCTTCGATCACTCTCTACGATAGCGTCGATGTCAGAAGCAGCATCCTCACAGTAGACGGCGATCATCAAGCTTGCGCGGGGTGGCAGGGTGATGTGATCGTCGGCGATCCTGACAGCAGCACGGTGATCGGGGTTCGGTTGCGGCGTCGTGGAGTGATCGGAGGAAAATGTTATCGACTTGGTCTGCAGATCAATTATTGCGCCGTTGTCCGTCAAAAAGTCAATTCCGAGAATCACGTCGCGGGAGCAGTTAGGCAGAACGACGAACGCCGCAGGGTACGTTGTGCCGTCTATGGTGACGCGCGATGTGCACATTCCACTTGGCGTCACGAGGTGGCCTCCTGCTGTGCGTATGTGCGGACCGTCCCATCTGGTCATAACTTTCTTCAGTTTAGACGCAAATGGTCCGCTCATTACCGAATAGTCGGCTCCCGTGTCTACGAGGGCGACTACGTCAAAGCCGTCGATGGACACCTTGACGTCGGATGCCGCCTTCCTCGAGTTCCGGGTGCGTCGGGGCGTCGCATCTCGGCTTGTGCGTGTTGACGGTCGGGCACTGTGCGTCGTCGTTGTCATCGTCTTCTCAGCGGACGTCTTGTCGTGTACGGGAGTCTCGTCAGGTCTGGGTCGGGTCGTCGGGATGAGGGCATGTTGTGAGTCACTGTCTTCCGCGAGTCGTTGCGTCGTTGGAGGGTTTTCATTTTTCCGCGATCGTGCAACTTTACCTCCAGAAGTTGCTGCTTTTAGTTTCCCCCGCGTGGGCTGGGGGACCTTCCACGTGAGAACTCAGCATTGCTACGGCGGTTCGGCGACTGGTATGGGTAGGGTGACGGCGAACGGTTGAAACGGGCTGGTCGACGGCTGGTGTTGGACAGGTACTCTTCGATCTCCGATGGGTGCTGGCCAGTTCGGGGGCGGGGTGCGTCGACGGAGAACCCTCGCAAACCGAGCCTCCTGTAGGGGCAGCGACGGTAGACGTGGTCGGCCTCTCCGCAGTGGTAGCACAGCGGACGATTGTCGGACGTTCGCCACACGTCGGTCTTCCTTGGGGCAGGGGGTTGCGCCGCAGGTGGTCGGGCCGGCGAGAGGGGACGACGGTACGGAGCCTCGTGACGATAGGGTGCAGGTGGGCGAGGGCGATGTACAGCAGCCGCGTAGGTCATGGCTTGCGGCTCGCGAGGTGCTACTGGCGTCGTTGAAGTTCCCAGCGCTTGCTGCACTTCTTCTCTAATGACGTCGGTAAGAGAAGCGACTTGTGGTTGCGGCGTCGTCGGGAGCAGTTTCCGCAGCTCCTCCCTCACTATTTCGCGGATAGCCTCGCGTATGCTATCAGCCGGAACCCGCATGTTGTCGATGTAGTTCGCACTGGCCGCGCCAACAAAGTTCCGGTCATACTGCTTAGCACGCATTTCGAGAGCCTTCTCAATCGTGCTGGCTTCGGTCACGAATTCAGCGATGGTTTTAGGCGGGTTGCGGACAAGTCCAGCAAACAGCTCCTCCTTCACACCGCGCATCAAGAAGCGTAACTTCTTTTCTTCCGTCATTTCGGGGTCCGCGCGGCGAAATAATTGCTTCATCTCCTCAACGAAGATCACGACCCCTTCGTTGGGGTGTTGTGTCCGAGTTTCAAGCAAAAGCGCAGCTCGCTCTTTTCTCACAACGGTAGTGAATGTCTTCAGGAACTCCCTTTTGAAGTGAGTCCAGTCGGTCAAAGAACTCTCATGGTTCTCGAACCAAGTTCGAGCAGCATCTTCTAAGTAAAAGAAGACATGCCGGAAAGTTTCTTCGTCGTCCCACCTGTTGAAGATGCGGACGCGCTCCAGCTTCTCCAACCATTCTTCGGGGTCTTCAGCGGGGGCTCCCCGGAACGATGGCGGTTCCCGGGGCTGCTGCAGGACGATTGGCCGTGTTGTTTCTTGCACCATGGTGTTGGTTGCAGCGTTCTTTTTCTTGGGCCCTTCTGGCATCAAACCGAACTCGGGTGGTAAATCTTGCAGGCGGGGGCTGGCTCTTGTTGGACTGGCTTGGCGGCTTCTCGAGGTTGTAGTGGGCATGAAGGGTGCGTACCCAGCACCTCCACCAGATGTCACGAAGCCAAGGACGACGCAGTTGTCTTGCAGGAGAAACAAGTTTATTGGAGCGAACTTGTGCTCCCCTAACAACTCAAAAGAATACAGAGGCGGCGAAGCAGCGGTCAACAAAGTGACTTGCGTCAGCGAGCGTCGCAGAATCGAATGCCCCGGCGTCCGCACTGCAGGCTTTTTATCTTTTGGCGCGCGTGGTTCTCGAAACGTCGATTCGCATCGAGAACATAGTAGACCCAAGAAGATTATTCTGGGCTGTTCACGTTAGATCGGAATGCTCTCCCTATCACAACAGATAACACATGCGGCACAGAAAGAAAGAATTGAACACGCGCTTTCCTTGGCGCAGAGATAACACAGACCGGCACAGCCGGGCGGTAAAAGCAAAACACAAATAAACAAACCCAATGTATGGTTCGCGGCAATATTTTCTCTTCCCATTATGATGTGTTCGGAGCTGCTGGAGTGTGACTATTTATTTAGGGTTTTTCGGGGCTTGGACTTTTGGAAGGGGTTTTCTGGCCTCTCAACTGACCTGGACGTCACAGTCCGTTCCTTCCGCTGTGATGAAAGCCAGGAGGGCTCGACGTCTATGTCGTCATCTGAAGGCAAGGGGGTGCCCAGCGGACTGGGCCCCCTGGGCGTGGTAGCCTTTCGGGTGTTCTTTGCCTGCGCTGCCAGTGCCCAAGGCGTGGGGAGCACCACAGACGGCACAGGCAGTGAGGCAGGAGAGGGGGTCGCTGCGACTGCCTCCGTCTCCATCTCCGTGTCCTTGCGTGTGCTTTGGGCCGGTGGAGAGGAAGCAGTGGATGCAGCGGCATCCCCAACAGATGTTGTTTCCACCACAGCCGCTGCTGGGTGAGCGAGCGGTGCAGAGGCTAGTTGGGCTGCAAGAGGCAGCCCAGGGGGGGGGGGCGGCGGCGGGACCAAGTCCGACTCTCGGTACTGGGTCCCTGCCGAAACAAGACGCCGCTCCGCCGCCCGGCGAGCTGCGTCAGCGTACCTCCCCAGGGGAAAGAGGCGAACATCTTTCACGCCTCTGGGAAGGTGATGTTTTGGGCTAACTTAACGTTAATGATTTTCTTTCTCAAGATGAAACTTTTCACAAGCGCGAGAGTATGCTGCGTGTGGACCCTGGCAATTCGGGCAGGTGAAGTTGGTTGCAGTGCAGTAGTCGGAGAGATGATCGTGCTGGGCGCATTTGGCACATGTTCTGCTGCTACAGGAGTTGGTACCACGCCCGAACCTCTGGCACTTGAAACAGCGCCGCGGGTTCCGGATGTACGGCCGGACAGAACAACGGATGAAACCTGCGTTGACGTTGACATGGTCGGGCAGTGTGTAGCGGTCGGAAGTCAGAATCAAATGTTTGGTGGCTATTTCTTTGTTGTCTCTCCTAATGACGATTCGCCTTACTGCTGTCCCGCCTTGGTCTTTTAGGCCTTCGAGCAGATCAGCCTCTGTCTCGGTTAGATCTAACTGAGATATCACACCCTGGGAGCTGTTGAGGCTGTGGTGGCGAGACTCTGATATCAAGGTCTGCCATGTGGGTTTGGCTGATGAGAGTTGTGGCTTGCTGCTGCGTGTTCACCTCAACTAAGACTTCACCGGTTCTTAGTTTTTTAGCCTTGCACCTCTTCTCAAGGATGGCTTCAAGAAACTTCGATACAAGGAATACGGATTGTGAAGAAAGAGGCTTGGATTTGTCAACAGATTCAACTATCAAAAAACGTGGGTAGTTGTCGGGTTTCGGGAAGTTGATGGCAGCAAGAGGTGGAAAAGATTCTTCTGTGCGGACCCCTTTCAGGGTCCGATCATGTTTGGAGGGGGTTTTTCGATTTACCATATGGCATAGGAAAAAGCAGGGGACGGGGGTACTTCCTTCGCTCGGGTTACCCTGATACCGAGAGAGGTCCCGGAGCTCCCTGCCTGGTAAACAGACAGGGAGCCCATCCGCCGGAGCTTGAACTGGGCTACGATGGCCACCGTCTGAATGTTTCTACCCTTCACCTTAAAAACAGATTACCACGGTAGGTCACAGCTTTTGTTGGGGGGCTCGGGGTCTGCGGTATCGCCAGTACCGTCACCATGAATACTCAAGGTGCCCCGTGCGGGGTGACACAAGACTTCACCAATCAGATCTATCACAGCTTTGATTGGTGCGGACTTAATTCCATCAAAAGCCAGAAGAAGAATAATTTCAGTTATAGTAGCAGGATAGAGGAACATTGAGCTGCACACGTTTTGATTTAAATAAGACCTTGGATCTGAGCTACGTGAATTGGACACCCCAAAAGACAGAAAGCGTTGGTTAAACAGATTAGCTAGGGCTTTTCCACTGAAGGTATCTTCTCCTATTTTTAGTACAGATGGCATGAAACTTTTGATTCCCGAAGCAAATTTTTTATAAGCGTTCAGGTTTTTGAGGGATCAAACTGAATGCTCGCAAATTTGTTTGAGTAGTACTGAAGGCGCACTCTCTTTATGTCCGTTGTTAATTTATTTCTAACTTTCTTGTAATCCATCAGGACCAATAAATCCCGGGATTTTACAAATTTATCAAACAACTTATTGCGATCTTTTATTCTTTTTAAGAACCCAAGTGTAATTCACGGTTTTCTAGCTTTTCTGGCTTTAGTCAGAGTAATAAAAGGAAATGCACTAATATACCCCTCAATGATCTTACTAATAAACAAGTCGTTAAAAGCATTGGGATTTGATGTTGTGGAAAGGCTGCTCCAATCTCTGGGCGACACCAGCTGGCGGAAATATTTCACATTACCCTTATTCATCTCCCTGTAGATTCTAGGTGCACATAAAGCATGAGATTTGTGCTCTATCAGTCTTGGAATAAAGCTAAACAAAGGAAAATGGTCACTTATGTCACTAGTTAACACTCCAGCCATGGGATCCTCTTTCTCACAATTTGTTAAACACAGGTCTAGAAGCGTTTCACTCTGAGATGTAATCCTTGTCGGTATATCAATTTAGTAAAGCCATTGACATGTACTGTGTTTAGGAAATCGGTGTTCAAAGGAGATACTTGGAGTAAATTGATATTAAAGTCGCCCATGACAACCGCTTGCTTTTTTAGAGTTGAGAGATCTTCTAAGATTGCATTGCAAGCGTTGTAAAACAATTCGAGGGGTCCGGAAGAAGGGCGATAACTAACGACTAGAACATGCGCATTTGTGGCAATGAAGAGCGATTGAATACCCGAATTCATCACAGTATATTCAGGAACAACTTCATACAAAAGGCTCTCCTTCATGTAGAAGGCAACACCACCGCCTGTTTTGGTTCTTCGACTATTACTTTCTAGTTTATATCCATTTAAATTCACTACGCTAGCTGCATCCGAGTACCGAGTTTCACTGAAAACCAACACATCAAAATTGTGGCCCAAAGAGGATGAAAAAATGTTCATTTCATGTTCTCTATTGCTAAAACTGCGTATGTTAAGGTGAAACAGCGAATAACAGTTTGAGCACGTTGTGTTTCCAGATACATTATTTGTGAAAGAATCATCATGGTAAGCCAGCCAGAGGATGCGAAGGCCATTTGCGATACTAACAGATTACAGCTAGTACAGCTATATTAGACCATTTTTTCAGATCACACTCATCTTGGATTCGAATCACCTTATCACCTTCATCCTTTCGAACAAAAACGTGTCCGTTATTCTGCCATGCAAAACGATAGCCAACTTCCTCTGCTCTCGCACGTGCGAGCCACAACAGCCGCTTATTCCAGGGCTTGAGGTTATCAAAGAAGCACATGTCTGGTTCTTTGGCCCTTAGGAGAGAACGGGCCTCCATCCACTTTTGCTTCAAGGAAACTGACGTAAACCACACAATGACAGCGGGTTCTTTTCCAGGCCGTTGTGGCAAACGGTGCATTCCATCAATGTCAGATCTTGTTAGGTCGGAAAGTTCAAGTTTACGAGCCACAGTATTCACTTTTTTGAACAAGTTCATGTTCTTGTTTGGCCAACCCAATATTTTCTAAGTTCTGCCTGCGACTATACGGTTCCATCTCGTTTCGTTCGAACCTGATTTGCCTGATCGCGGGGGAGGTGCCAGATTCAATGCGGTCAACACGTTTCTTCAGGGCAGCAATATCAGAGTTTTGTTTTTCAACCTTAGTGAGTACGCTGTCGTACTTCTCGGAAAGAAACTTCATAGAAGCCTGAATATTTCCAACTGTTACGAGAAGCTCGGACAGTGCATTGACCTTACCTATGATAGGCAGTAAACTTGCGACATTGTCATTCAATGTCTTTATTTGAGCAGCGAAGCTGGAGTTTCAGATTGCGTAGCGACAACGCCACTCTGCTGTTTCTCATGTCACGCAAATCCAGGTTGCCTTAAGAGACTCACTTCCATTGCGAAAGCTAAGAGCAGATACGCCGGAGCATTTACCCAGGTGGTAGACATAGTCACATTTTGTGCACGTCAAATACATTCCATCCTGAGGCACAACGTCCTGGCATACCAAACACTGCAATTCAGGGTTAGTAGACCTATTGGCACCAACGGCAGCAGCAGCAGTAGCGAAATACAGTGTGCATAAAATATTAAGTAGCACGGCAGGATAAAACAACCAACCTGCAAAGTCGAACAAAAGCGCTTGGAATCAGTGGGATGAAGCTGCTGCCGCTGCCGAGTGCCAATGCCAGGAGCGGCCGTAGGTGCAGTCCTATTATGGCAGCCCGGCTCAGTTGAAGCAGACGCATCCATGGTTATCACAGATAGTCGACGGGGAAGCGATCATCTCGGTTCTTGGCCAGCCACCACTGGAGGGGCACAAATGGAAATTCGTATGGCAATAGTCTGCAAAGTCGAACAAAAGCTCTTGGAATCAGCGGGATGAAGCTGCTGCCGCTGCCGAGTGCCAGTGCCAGTTGATAGTGACTGGTTGAAAAGGATGAATAAATATTTAGCTCTAAAGTTGGCGAAATCACCTCTACTTCCTGATGTATGCACTGGGACAAACGTGGCAATTTTCCATTCTTGTGGTAGAACAGCAGTTGATAGTTGTTGTGGTGCGTACTTCCACAGCATGCTCCCACGAACGCACACCACGCCTGTAACGGGCAACTGACCTCAAGGCTTTATTCACCTTTGAATATATACACATGGGCATCGTGGAAGTGGTGCCCTCTTTCGATCGGTACCACACACACCAATGGTTGCCGTGGTGCCATCTGTCAATATGAGCACACACTACATCCCCGCTTGTTTAGCGATGAACCCCACTGCACGCATAACAACACTTCACTACACTTCACCACACAATCACAAGTCCACAAGCCTCCGAATCACAAGCCTCCGGATCACTCTCCCATGCCTAGACACACGAATAGACGACCTTGGAGACGGGGACTGGGGTGAAGTCACAGAAGGCTGCGTCGGACGAACTAACTCTGATCCTCTTGCATGGCTCACTCTCGGGTTGTTCTTCGGAGGCAGGCTCGACTGGACCCTTCGGCACTGGGGTGCTGGACACTGGGACAAGGTGTGGCCGATTACGTTGGATAACTCCCTTCTTGGTCTCCACGACGTAAGAACGGGGACGTTGTGCTGGCCCCAGAACCAACGCAGGGCTTTTTATGTCTCGAACCCAGACTTGCTCACCAGACCTGAGAGGGCGTTGAGGGTGAGCCGCATGCCTTCGGTTGAAGTCCTGGGCTTGCTTCCTTCGATTGGCTTGATCGCCGAAGTTGAAGGACCGAGATGACGGCCACTGTGGCTCGAGCTGCTGCGAAGTCTTGGGAACTCTTCTTTTCAGACGTCTGCCCATGAGAAGTTGTGCAGGGCTTACCCCATTAATGCCTGGAGTGTCCCTGTAGGCGAGCAGTGCCAAGTAGGGATCATCCGACTTGGCAGCAGGTCCTTGACGGCCCGCACCACCCTCTCCACTTCGCCGTTGGACTGCGGGAACCGGGGGCTGCTGGTGACATGCTCGAAGCCGTAAGCCTGTGCGAATCTACAAAAGTCTTTCGATGAGAACTGTGGCCCGTTGTCGCTGCGGACCACACGTGGGATGCCATGGCGTGCAAACACGCTCTTGACGGCTGCAATCACAGCCGGTGATGTGGTCGAGCGCAGACTGATGACTTTAGGAAATCGCGACCTGTAGCCGACCAACAACACATAATCTTGACCTTTCAGGTGGAAAAGGTCTACGCCAACCACCTCCCAGGGAAGACTTGGAGTTTGAGAAGGCATCATTGGCTCTGCACGTTGAACGCGGGTTTCGGCCCATTTGGCACAGTTAGACACCCGTGTCTCAGTTTGGCTGTTGACTCCCGGCCACCATACAGACTCCCGAGCAATGGCTTTGCACCGGTTGATACCCTGGTGCCCGTCATGAATGAGCTCAAGCATAGAAAGGTGAAGAGCTGACGGCACTACAATGCGGACTCCTTTCAAAAGTAGCCCCTTAAAGACACTAAAGTCTCCTGGATACTGACAGTACTTCTTGACGTGAAGTGGCAGCTTTGACGGCCGTGGCCAGCCCTTGGTGCAGTACTCAAGCAGGAAATTGCACTCACCATCGCTGGCTTGGGCATGGCGCAGCTCGTCTTTCCGTGAGCAGATGAAGTCTGGGAAGGAGCGAAGAAGCTCTCCAACAAAGAGCTCCACATCATCAGCGAGCTGTGGTGGAGGACCATTCATTAGTGCACGTGAGAGTGTGTCTGCTGTGGCTAGAAGCCGGCCAGGTACGTAGGACCTGGTACGTAAACCGCATCAGCTTCAGCCGGAACCGTTGAATCCGAGGAGGCAGCAGGTCGACATCCATGGTCCCCATGAGTGCTAGGAGTGGCTGGTGATCTGTTTCAATGAAGAAGTTCAGACCACGGACATACTCCTCAAAACGAAGCACAGCCCAACATGCGGCCAAAGCCTCCTTCTCGGTCTGACTGTAGTGACTTTCCGTTGGCGTGAGCGACCGCGATGCAAAGGTGACTGGTCGACGCTCCCCGTAAGGTTGCTCCTGCAGCAGGACGGCACCAAGACCGAACGAGCTGCATCCGCTGATACTGTCGTCTTGTATGCTAAGTTGTACCGAGCAATGCATATGTCAGGGCAAAGCGTTTCCTTGAGCTTGGCGAAGGCAGATTGTTGAGCATGATCCCAAGTCCACTCAGACTCCTTCCTCAGCAATGCTCGTATCGACGCTGTGGTTTCTGATACATGAGGCAGAAAGCGCCCGATGTGGTTGACAAGGCCCAGGAGGCGACGAACACCTGAGACGTCTTGCGGTGCTGGCATGTCTTTTATGGCTGCAACCTTGTCTGGATCAGGAGAGATGCCATCTGTACCAACAATGACACCGAGGAACTTGACGCTGCTGGCAGTTAAGGTACACTTGTCACGGTTGAGCGTGACCCCTGCGTTCGTTAGCCTGGTAAGAACTTCTTGCAGGCGATGGTCGTGCTCCTCGATCATGTTCACCACCCCCTCTTGGCCTTCCAGGATCCTGGACATCTGTCGCTGGAAGTACTCCGGAGCTGTCGCGATCCCAAAGGGAAGTCTAAGGAAACAGACACGACCGAACGGGGTTATGAACATGGTGAATTCCGGTGATTCGGGCGACAGCTTGACCTAGTATAAGCTCGACGAGGCGTCCAACTTGGAGAAAACTGTGGCCTCGCACAGCAGACCAAGGCATTGCTCAACTGTGGGTAACGTGTGGCGTTCCCGCAGAATAGGCTTGTTGAGGCGGGTTAGATCCACACAAAGCCTGTAGCCACCCGAAGTCTTGCGGACTGCGACCATTTCTGCGCACCAGGGTGTTGGTATGTCAACACGACCAATCACCCCGTCGCGTTCCAGCTTGTCCAACTCCGCCTTGATCGGATCCCGAAGCGGCAGCGGCAGGCGTCTGGGTACGCTTAACGAGAATGGAGTCGCATCTGGTATGAGGCGGATTGTGTATGCCTCGGGAAGAGTTCCATGTCCTTGAAAAAGGGTTGGGTCGACGCGTAGCTGACCGCAGTGTTCTGGTGCCTTAGAAACATAGTCCAAAAACTTGCAGACGCCAAGGGCTTGAATGGCCGGAAAGCCAAGCACAGGAACCGTACCAACTACCAAGACATACAGCTGCTGCTTGATCGACTTGCCATACCACGTCAAAGCAGCATCGTACGCGCCTTGAACTAGTAGGACGTTGTTTCCCGGCACGTTCAATTCACCCTCGGGATACTGAAGCTTCGTCGGAATGGCAGAAAAAGCACTCGGAACAACTGACACCTCGGCGCCAGAGTCCACTTTGAAAGACAATGCGCGTCCGTCTACGAGCACTTCAATGAACTTCGCGTTCGGGCGACGCCCCCTCGCGACAGCGTCAAGTTCCACCAAATTGGCCGAAGTCTTCCGTTTTTGCTTCCCGCCAATTTTTTTTTCATGCAGACCACCTCGAAGTGGCCAATCTTGCTGCAAAAGTTGAAGACGGCACGAAGGCGGGGCACTCCTTCCGCGGATGCGATGCGCGCCCGCAGAACGAGCAAAGACGGGCCGGCCTATCGCTTGACGCTACCTTCCCATTGTGTACTCGCGTAGCGTCGACGGCGAGCAAAGGTGATTCTTCCGAGTTCCGAATTTTACGTTCGTTATCTGCGTTCTCGTGCTGACGCGCCTGAGTCGAGGCCTCTTGCAACGTAAACTTTGGGCTCCGGCATAGCTGGTCTGATAGGATGCGATCGAGCAACCCAACTACGAAGCGATCCCGAACGAGCTTATCTTCAACAGGAGGTGATGCGTAGTTACAGTGCTTTAACATGGTACGAAGTGCATTGAAAAAAGCATCGGCGGTCTCACCCGGTTGCTGTGTCCACCGGTGGAAGCGAGCCGACTCGTACAACTCGTTGACGGGGTGGACGAAAAGATCCGTGAAGGCCTTTTTGACAGCCGACAAGACCTTCCTGTCGGCTTCTGACAGCGTTGTCGACGCAAGAACCGTTCTTGCTTGCCGCCCCATGCAATAAATCATGGACCGCGGTTGTACTTGCCGCTCCGATGTATGAAGTCCCGTTGCATAGCTGAAGTCCTCGAACTGCAGCAGCCACGCCGGCCAGGTACTTGGACTGTGGAAGTCGAACGGTGGCGGTGGCACCATGTTGCAGGGCGTAATTCCACAGCACGCACCCGGCTAGCCACGAACTCACACCACGCCGGTAACGGGCAACTGCCCCAAGGCTTTATTCACCTTTGAATATATACACATGGGCAACAGTGGAAGTGGTGCCCTCTCTCGATCGGTAGCAAACACACCAATGGTCGCCATTGTGCCGTCTGTCTATATGAGCACACAATACAATAGTGACTTATTGAAAAAATGCATAAATATATATAGCTCGAAAGTAGGCGAAATCACCTCTATTTCCTGCTTTATGCACTGGGAAAACCTTAACAATTTTTATTCTTGTTGGAGAACACCAGTTGATAGTGACTTGTTGAAAAAGATGCATAGATATTTAGCTCAAACGTTGGCGAAACCACCTCTATTTCCTCGTTTATGCACTGGAGCAACCTTGTGCAATTTTTCATTTTTTTTGTGGTAGAACACCAGTTGATAGTGACTTGTTGAAAAGGACGCATAAATATTATGCTCAAAAGTTGGCGAAATCGCCCATATTTCATGGTTTATGCATTGGGACAACCTTGGCAATTTTCCATTCTTCTGGTAGAACATCAGTTGATTGTGACATGTTGAAAAGAATGCATAAATAATTGACTCGAAAGTTGGCTAAATCACCTCTATTTCCTGATTTATGCACTTGGACAACCTTGCAAATTTTTCATTTTTGTGGTAGAACACCAGTTGATAGTGACTTGTTGAAAAGGACGAATAAATATTTGGCTCAAAAGTAGGCGAAATCACCCATATTTCCTGGTTCACGCATTGGGACAACCTTTGCAATATTCCATTCTTGTGGTAGAACACCAGTCGATAGTGACTTGTTGAAAAGGATGCATAAATATTTATCTCGAAGGTTGGCGAAATCACCTTTACCTTCTAATTTATGAACTGGGACAACCTTGACAATTTGCTATTGTTGTGGTAGAACAACAGTTGATGGTGACTTGTTGAAATTGATGCATAAATATTTAACTGAAAAGTTGACGAAATCACCTTTATTTCCTGCTTTATGCACTGGGGCAACCTTGGCAATTTTTATTCTTGTGGTAGAACGCCGGTTGATAGTGACTTGTTGAAAAAGATGCATAAATATTTCCTTCGACAGTAGGCGAAATCACCTCTATTTCCTGGTATACGGACTGGGACAACCTTGAAAATTTTTCATGTTTTTGGTAGAACACCAGTTGATAGTGACTGGTTGAACAAGATGCATAAATATTTAGCTGGAAAGTTGGCGAAATCACCTCTACTTCCTGATGTATGCACTGGGACAACCTTAACAATTTTCTAGTCTTGTGGTAGAACACCAGTTGATAGTGACTTTTTAAAAAGAATGCATAAATATATAGCTCGAAAGTAGGCGAAATCACCTCTATTTCATGCTTTATGGACTGGGACAACCTTGGCAATTTTTATTCTTGTGGTAGAACACCAGTTGATAGTAACTGGTGGAAAAGAATGCATATTTAGTTCGAAAGTAGGTGAAATCACCTCTATTTCCTGGTATATGCACTGGGACAACCTTTAAATTTTTATTTTTGTGGTAGAACACCAGTTGATAGTGACTGGTTGAAAAGGATGCATAAATATTTTGCTCGAAAGTTGGGAAAATCACCTCTACTTCCTGGTGTATGCACTGGGAAAACCTTGACAATTTTCCATTCTTGTGGTGAACACCAGTTGATAGTGACTGGTTAAAAAGGATGCATAAATATTTAGCTCAAAAGTAGGCGAAATCACCTCTATTTCCTGCTTTATGCACTGGGACAACCTGGGCAATTTTTATTCCTGCGGTAGAACATCAGTGGATAGTGACTTGTTGAAAAGGATGCATAAATATTTATTTGGGAAGTAGGCGAAATCACCTCTATTTTCTGGTATATCGGACAACCTTGAAACTTTTTCATTTTTGTGGTAGAACACCAGTTGATAGTAAGTGGTTGTGAAGGATACATAAATATGTAGCTCCAAAGTTGGCGAAATCACCTCTACTTCCTGATGTATGCACTGGGACAACCTTGGCAATTTTCCATTCTTGTGGTAGAACACCAGTTGATGGTGACTTGTTGAAAACAATGTATTATAGTGGGGTTTATTGACAGGGCGTTATAGCGAGGTCTTACTGCCGTGAAGTCCAAACGGGTCAGAGCGAGCTCTCGGCGGGTCTCAGAAGCAGTCTCGCGCACAGCACTCTCGGTGGGGCTGCCAGTCCCAGATCCACGCACATACCCGCTTGTGGCGGATTGTCCCACATTCGAGCACATACCCGCTTTGGGGGAATTGTCCCGATACTACGCACATACCCATTTAAGGAAGTGCCCTTGCTGCTCGTAGTATCTTCATTACAATCACCCCCCGGCAAAGAGAGACGCCATCCTGGCGGCTCAAGGCGATGCGACAACGACGGTGTCATTGTACGGCTTCATGCGCTGTACGTGAACTGTTTCGCGCCCACGGCGACGAAGATCGGTCGTGGCAGTGATTGGCTCAACGACGTAATTCACGGGGGACGTTTTCTCGATAACTCGGTAGGGTCCATGGTACTTAGCTTGGAGTTTTGGTGAAAGACCGGGTGTCTTGGACGGAATCCACAGCCACACGAGGGATCCGGTTACATAGGTAGGTGCGGTGGCTGAAACGTCACGACGAGATTTTTGGCGCCCTTGTTCGGCAGCGGTGAAGGATCGAGCCAGTTGACGGCACTCTTCGGCATGCCTAGCTATCTCGGAAACGGGCCTGCACTCGGAGACATCGGGACGGTAGGGCAGGATGGTGTCCAGGGAGCCGGAAGGCTCACGCCCATAGAGTAGAAAGAATGGCGAGAAGCCCGTCGTAGTCTGCGTCGCCGTATTATATGCAAACGTGACAAATGGCAAAACCAAGTCCCAGTTTGAATGGTCCGAAGAGACATACATCGAAAGCATGTCACCAAGCGTGCGGTTAAATCTTTCGGTTAACCCATTGGTTTGTGGGTGATACGCTGTAGTTTTTCTATGAATGACTTGGCACTGGGTCAGCAGGGATTGTACGACGTCGGATAAAAAGACGCGTCCTCTGTCGCTCAAGAGCTCCTTGGGCGCACCGTGGCGCAAAATAAACCTTTGCAGGAGGAATTCTGACACATCACGCGCCGTGACAGTGGGGAGTGCGGCTGTTTCCGCATATCGGGTAAGATGATCCACTGCAACGATGATCCAACGGTTTCGTGCGGTTGTGCTCGGGAGGGGCCCGTAGATGTCGATCCCAACGCGGTCGAAAGGGCGCGCCGGGCATGGTAGTGGCTGTAGAGGTCCGGTAGGGTGTTGCGGCGGAGACTTGCGGCGCTGGCATTCGAGGCAGGAGCGGATGTACTTTGTAACAAACGTGTACATTCCGGGCCAGTAGTAGCGTATGCGCAGCCGCTGATGTCTTGAGGACGCCAGCGTGGGCGCATTGCGCGTCAGCGTGGTAGGATGAGCAGATAGCGGAACGCAAATGACGCGGAATAACTAGCAACCATTTGCGGCCGTCTGCGAAATAGTTGCGCCGATATAGGAGTTCATCCCGAACGGCGCAGTGTGAAGCCTGGCGACGGAGTGCACGGGACGCCGAAACTGTGGACGGACTCGACAGGTATTGCAGTATGGACGCAATCCAGGGGTCTTTCCGCTGCTCTGCAGCCATGTCGCGGATGTCAAGTGACGCCAGGGCGCAGTCTAGCGAGGATATGCAGGTATTTTCTGACTCCACGGGACATCGAGAAAGGGCATCGGTGTCCGTATGCTTGCGGCCGGACCGATACACAACGCGAATGTCGTACTCCTGGAAGCGGAGAGCCCAACGGCCAAGTCGGCCGCACGGGTCTTTTAGTGACGACAGCCAACACAACGCGTGATGGTCCGTGACAACGTTAAACGGGCGGCCGTACAGGTAAGGACGGAACTTGTGAATCGCCCAAACGATCGCCAAAGATTCTTTTTCGGTGACCGAGTAATTTCGCTCCGCCTTTGTGAGAGTACGGCTGGCATAGGCAACTACATACTCCTGTACGCCGTCTTTTCGTTGAGCCAGTACAGCGCCAAGACCGACACCACTGGCATCAGTGTGTACCTCAATTGGCAGGAGGGGGTCGAAATGGCGTAGTATTGGGGGCGATGTAAGCAAGCGCCGTAAAGACACAAAAGCTTCCTCGCAGTCAGGCGACCAGGCGACAGCTTCTCTACCGGATCCATTGAGAAGCTTCGTCAAAGGTTCGATGATGGTGGCGAAGTTCCGGACAAAGCGGCGAAAATAGGAACATAATCCGACGAAACTTCGTAGGTCATTAATTGTTGCGGGTTTCGGAAATTGGGCGACGGCGCGAAGCTTCTCCGAGTCGGGAAGGATGCCATCTTTTGAGACGACATGACCCAAAATGGTCAGTTTGCGAGCAGCAAAGCGGCATTTCTTCAAGTTCAGCTGTAATCCAGCAGACGTGAGGCACGTCAAGACCTGTTCTAAGCGCTCAAGGTGAGTGGTAAAATCGGGCGAAAACACTACAATGTCGTCTAAGTAACAAAGGCATGTTTTCCACTTGAGGCCCCGTAGAACACTGTCCATCATTCTCTCAAATGTTGCGGGCGCATTGCAAAGTCCGAAAGGCATGACGTTAAATTCGTAAAGTCCATCAGGTGTCACGAAGGCAGTTTTTGAGCGATCAGGTTCGGCCATGGGAACTTGCCAGTAGCCTGAACGTAGATCGAGAGACGAGAAGAATTCAGCGCCTTGCAAGCAATCAAGAGCGTCATCGATACGAGGTAGCGGGTAGACGTCTTTGCGGGTGATTTTGTTCAGACGCCTATAATCGACGCAGAACCGGATGGACCCATCTTTCTTCGTGACAAGCACGGCAGGCGATGCCCAGGGGCTTGAAGAGGGTCGAATGACGTGGCGCGTGAGCATGTCAGCGACGTGTTCGTCAATCACACGCCGTTCCGCAGGTGAAACACGATAAGGTCGCTGCCGCAGTGGGGCGTGGGATCCGGTATCGATTTCGTGGGCAACTGTCGACGTGCGGCCCAAGGCGGTCTCATGACAGTCGAAGGATTGACGGAAGCGATCGAGAATGGCGAGGATTTTGTCCCGTTGTGCTGGGGTGAGATCGCCATCGAGGGATTGTTGAAAAACATCAGGGTCTTCCTTGGGATGAGGGCTGAGGACATTCACCGAAAACGAAGATGTTTCCTTCGGGACGGCCATGATCAGAATGGGGTCGAGAGCTTCCACGTATCCGAGACATTCTTCACGATATAATGTTGATGGGCAAAACGATGGATTGCTGACAAGCATAACACTGGACCCAGATTGGACATCGAGGACAGCAGCGGGCAAAGGAAAGCATTTCCGAGACGAAAATACACTCGATGGCGTGAAAACAACAGGGGAATCAGGGGTGACGTCACAAGAAACAGCGACAAGCACGGAGGAATGGGGCGGGAGAGACGTGTCGTCCATCACGATTAACCTCACGGACACGTCAGTCGATGGCGGTTCGCATGACGGAAATAGTGCGACCTCTGCACGAGCACAATCAATGATGGCGTGATGACGTGATAAGAAGTCCCACCCGAGGATAATGTCGTGCGAACACGAAGGAAGGACAATGAACTCGATGACGTATGTGATGTCTTGTATCGCTACACGAGCGGTGCACATGGCTAGCGGTTTCATCTCTTGCGCACTTGCGGTTCGCAGAGTGAGGTCGGAGAGTGGCGTTGTCACTTTTCGTAATGAGCGGCAGAGTCGTTGACTTAAGACGGACACAGCGGCACCAGTATCAACAAGCCCTAATGCGGCTACACCTTCAACGGTCAGTTCAATAACATTGGCGGGTGAGAAACGAGGACTTCGGCCTTTAGACGTCAGTGCAGTTCTTGCCTCGGGAACTGCAGCCGTCAGTTTCCCTCGGTGGGTGGAGTCTGGCGAGGGCGCATGGGAGAAAGGGAACGGGAACGCGGGGACGAGGAGCGGCGACGCGGAAAGGGCTGCTGGTCCACAGGGTACGAACTCGGTGTCGGGCACGTGTCAACACGAGCGAAGTACTGCTGCGGTCCATAGGCGGGCGCTTGATACGGGGCGTCGTTAGAAAACGATGGCCGCCGGCGGCACAACCGGGCCACATGTCCCGGAGTACAACACGCGTAGCAGATCGGGCGGTTGTCGGGAGTGCGCCAGGGATTCGGTGTTTGGGCTGGCGGCCGGTTATACGCCATCGTTCGCAGATCTGGCGTACGGTAGTAAGGCTGGAAAGCGCCTGGTTGCAGCTGTCGGACGACTCCAGCGTAACTCAGCGGTAGCGTTTCAGGAGAGGCGAGAGGTGTGGCCACCGGTGGCGCAAGGGGAACTGCCAGTTGAGGTTCCAGAGGTGCCGCTACGGGTTGCGCGAAGGGCACCGTCGAAGGAGAAGCAAACGGTGCAGTTACAGCGGAAGTTACGGGAGCGGGCAGAGGCGGCGGTTGGTCGAATGAAGGAAGCGTCTCGGCAACCTGTTGTCGAACTAGGCGGCGCACAGTCGGAGGCAGTGGACCCGCAGGCACAGGAGCACTGGGGAGCAGGGAAATCTGTCGCGTAACTTCTTCCCGCACGAACTGCTGGATGTGGGGCAAGAGGCACGAAAGGTCAGGAGGCAAGGTTAAGGATGATAGCGATCCTCGGGAGAAGTCGTCATTCGGCGACGGACGCTGGCGTGTGAAAACGCGCTGCTTTCGCAGCTCGTCATAGCTCAGGCACAAATTTGTGACTTCGCTCACAGTCTGCGGGTTCTTTCCCAGCAGCATCTGGAATGCATAGTCTTCAATTCCCTTTAGAATGTGTTTGATTTTATCACACTCGGGCATCGCAGGATTCACTCGCCTGCATAGGTCCACGACGTCCTCTATATAGCTCGTGTATGCCTCGTCTTCTTCCTGGGCTCGCTTGCGTAGGCGTTGCTCAGCTTGAAGCTTTCGCACAGCAGGTCGAGCGAATGCTGCCAGGAAGCGGGCCTTGAAATCCGTCCAAGTGCGCGTATCAGTTGTATTGTTACGGAACCACAACCTTGCGACTTTGTGCAGATACAAATCGACGTTGTTCTGCTTCATGGTGTCATCCCATTTATTATGAATGCTGACCCTTTCGTAGGAGGTCAGCCAGTCCTCTGCGTCGGTATCATCCTCGCCGGTGAAGTGGGCGGGTTCTCGTTGGAGCAGAACACCGGAGCACATGATGGGTGCGGGCTGCGGCGACACCATTTCCTCCTGGTCGATTCCTCCGGGTATGGGCCTAAGCACTCGCTTGCTGCGTAATTCCAGGTTGGGGACCTTGTAAAGTGTAGGACCTCCACCAAAATATAGTGGGGTTTATTGACAGGGCGTTATAGCGAGGTCTTACTGCCGTGTAGTCCAAACGGGTCAGAGCGAGCTCTCGGCGGGTCTCAGAAGCAGTCTCGCGCACAGCACTCTCGGTGGGGCTGCCAGTCCCAGATCCATGCACATACCCGCTTGTGGCGGATTGTCCCACATTCGAGCACATACCCGCTTTGGGGGAATTGTCCCGATACTACGCACATACCCATTTAAGGAAGTGCCCTTGCTGCTCGTAGTATCTTCATTACAGTATAAATATATAGCTTAAAAGTAGGCGAAATCACCTCCATTTCCTGCTTTATGCACTGGGACACCCTTGGCAATTTTTATTCTTGTGCTAGAACACCAGTTGATAGTGACTTGTGGGAAAGGATGCATAAATATTTTTTTTCTTCTTTTTTTTCTTCATTTATTTCTTGAATAGTGTACATTTCTAACAGGAGACCAGGGCGAAAGGCGAAAACCACCTGACGGGGTCCCGGCCCCCTTCCCACGTTAATACATCAATTCACATCAATACTTTAATGAACACATTAAACAGTTCTATCACAGTCACTCGGAGCATAATGCAGAAAGGAAAATATTGAAACAGTGCACTTATCAGTTTCAACAAAGTAACAGAATATTTCTGCAAAATGAAAAATGAAAAAAAAACAGGAGCATGAGCATTTATCAGTTTATACATTACCAGCCTTACCCTCACGCAGAAATTTTCATTAGCGTACAAGTAACAAACACAAAAGCAAATACAAAAATGTAAACCATATTGATGAACAGACACAACCAAAAAGATAAAATTTGTACTGTGGTTAATTCAGGGCGATGGAGTTTGGCAGATATCAAAGTATGTCAAAGTTGTTTTGATCCCCTTTTTCTAGTCCATAAACACCCCAAGTACACTGCATAGAGAAAGAGGTTACCGGGTTATCACAGAAACATTTTTGCTTACTAAAAGCGTCCTGCACTTGTTTTTAAAAGTGGATGGGACGTCGTGAAAATTCATTCTCAGTTCTTGCAAATTTAGCACTTTCGTTGACTGAAAATCAATAGTCTACTGGCCGTAATTCGTCCTTATAAGCAATGGCCTTCGTTTCGGGTTCCGGATATCATATTCGCCCTTATTTTTAGATGGTAATTTATATATCCCGCTCCTGTAAATCCACTGTAGAAGCTTAAAATAATAAACTTGTTCGGCTTTCAGCATGTTGTATTTAATGAAGAGTGGTCGTGTTCTCAGATCGCGCCTATCCTCTTTGAAATTTTCGCACATTCGCATAATTTTCTTTTGCAGAATAATTAACTTATTGTATACGCGGTTGTGGTGCCCCATACCAGGATTCCGTAGCTTAGCCTAGAATAGAAAAGGGAATAATATAATGTCTGTTTCAGCCAGTTGGGTATCAGTGTGTGTATTTGATAAATTTGCCCGGTAAACGTGATAAATCGGATCTAAGGCTATTCACTCTTTCCAGCGACGCTAGTGACGCCGCGCGGAATTTGTTCGAAGCCGGGAGATGGTGATCGTAAGACCGGTCGCTCCGGCGGAGGCGGACGGCGGCATCCGTGCGGGCTCGCAGAAGCGACAGGAAAATTGTAATGGCATATATAGTACTCGACAATGCCGTATAAATATTCGGAAAATATAGACTGAACGAGCATTCATATTCTCTAAACTTTGTTAAAGTTATATAGGCTGCATGTAAACGAAAGCGTTTTGAGAATCAACGGTGTCTGCTGCGGAGAAAAATAGAAGTCTTTCGGACCCACGCGTGCGTACGTGGGGCCTTATTCTTTACTGAATTACGCCTGCCACATTTAATAGTTATTTGCGGTGAGGACGCTTTTTTGTATAACCTTGTGATCGTCTTTTTTTGGGTACTATTTACATTCACTGCCGCGTAATAAGTCAACCGATCTTCGCTTACCTGTTATTAAATTGGCTCAATTCCACTGCTTCCAAAAATAGGCAGCACAGGCTGTCAAATCCGCTTGCTTTTATTTCAATAAAGAAACAACTTAAAACATTGCACGCGAAGGCGAGAAGCAAATGTGGAGATGTGATTATTGATTAATCATTGAATATCAAAATAGGTGTGTCTAAGCGAGATGTTTTAGAAACGAAAATACTGTAACTGGGTCTGGTAGTTCAAATGCGACTTCTTGAATGCATTTGGTAGCCCCCGTTATCGTTTTGGTAATAACAATCGACGCACTTAAAAATCTTACTGGCAGTCAAATCAACATTACGTAATTTCAGCCGTAAATTAGTTTTTAACGTAAATTACTTATCACAAGACAGTAGCACACCTGTAAAGTACGGCCTGTAGTTTAACAGTGTACGCTTCAATATCACACGCCAGTGTATGTTACATGCACGTGTAAATACGTGGGCTTACAATATTTTTTTTTATATAATGCTAACACGTTCGTTTGTACACCACTTGATACGACGTAATGGGAGCCTCTTTTTTGCCGTTTGACTACTCAATGTCGTAACTAGGTTTTACTACACCCAAGGAAAACACCGCAATACGCACATATCGCCCGCGCATGGTGCGCACGGGCTTCTGCTTGTGTGTACGCACGGAAACGAACACGCCTAAAGTAAAACGTGCACTGATGGACGTGCACTGCAATAATGTCCCTAAACTTAGCGTTGCACATTCTGTAGCACGTTGTTTGCCCAATAAGACGGGGTTGTTCTCAAACCACTTCCGTGCGGCCTGGTCCATGCACAGCGGATTGCCTAGCATACAGCGCTTTCTACACCGCAACAGACACCCTGAAACAAATCGAATGTTGTCTCGCGATCAGCAACGTATGCATGCATTT
This sequence comes from Haemaphysalis longicornis, assembly GCF_048455015.1. NCBI lineage: Eukaryota > Metazoa > Arthropoda > Arachnida > Ixodida > Ixodidae > Haemaphysalis > Haemaphysalis longicornis. The sequence continues at coordinate 29,106,289 of NW_027526245.1, forward strand.
ATTTTTTAGGAAAGTAGTGGTTTCATGCGGAGCAATGGGCTATCATGCCGCTACTGATGCTGGCACGCATGTTGCTACGGCGGCCCGATCACCATCTCGTCCGCCATTGCCGTTTTCCGCAGCGCCACCTGTAGGGGCTGGAAAGAGCGGATTGACATGCGCAGTCCATGTAAGGTCTTCCACAAACCAGACCCCTAAGAATTTCTGTTCAACCACTCGGTCTAGTGTGGCACCATTGTAGGTTATACTGATGTTGTAGGCATCTCTTTTTTATTGGTTTGAATGTAATCTACTTTGTTTTACTTGTATTTAGACTTAATTGATTGTTATGGAGCCAGTTAGAAAGCTTTATGAGGTAGGAATTTGCAGCTTGTTCTAGACACTTTTTTGTTGTCCCTGAAAAAAATATATTTGTGTCGTCAGCATACATTATCATGTCGGCTGAGCCAGGTATCGTGGTTATGTCGTTTATATATATAAGAAACAGGAGCGGTCCCAGAATGGAGCCCTGCGGAACGCCACTGGTCATTTTCATTTTAGTAGAAAATGTATTACCAACACATACGTACAGGGTTCTGTCAGCAATTTAACTTTTCATTACGCTTAGTGGTACTCCTCGCACACCGTAGCACTCAAGTTTCTTCAAGAGAATTTTATGCTGGACAGTGTCGAAAGCCTTCCTAAGGTCTAAGAATAATCCAAGTGTTAGTAATTTCTTTTCGATGTTTTCAAATATTTTTTCTTTAATATGAACTAGTGCCATTTCAGTACCCTTGTTTTTTTGGAAACCATATTGAGCGTTATTTATAATTTGGTGCTTTTCGAAGAAGTTTTTCAGCCTGTCATTGATGACCCTTTCAAATATTTTAGAAAACATAGGTAGAACTGAGATAGGTCGATAGTTATTGATTTCTGTTTCACCACCTCCGTTGTAGACAGGGGTGACTAGCGATTTTGAGTTCGTCTGGGAAGTATCCTGTTTCGAACATCTTGTATATTATGGGCGTTAATATTGAACTCATGATATGTGCAGTATACTTGAGGGGTAGGGCTTTCACTTCATCATACCCTGCTGCCGCCTGGTTACATAGATCCTGGGTTATTTTAAATATTTCACCCGGTGATGCAGGTGCAAACATTATGGATGGCGACAGGCTACACTAAAAGTTATAAGAATCTACGCCGTCAGTTTCTTCTGGACTATTACCAATATTAACAAAGTGGCGGTTCATTTTGTTTGCATGTTCCTGGCCAGTGACAAGGCGATTGTTAATTAAAACGTCTTTTACAATGCTGTCTAAAGGCTTTCTGTTCATTACATGTTTTATTAAGTTCCACATTTTTCTTTGGTCTCCCTGGGTGCTCATGAATCTCTGTTCATAGTATTGGCACTTCGCTTTTTTTAGCTCAGTGTTAAGCTTGTTTCTGAATTGCTTAAATTCTGAAAATAAAGCAGGTTCCCGTTTTCTTACAAATTTATAATACAGTATCTTTTTCTTTTATTGTCTTGTACAACTGAGGAGTAATCCATGGTTTTCTAATTTTTTTGTGTTGTGTTTTCCATTCCCGCAGTGGAAATGAGGTATTGTACATTTCTAGAAACTTATCGCGAAAACTTTTAAATGCGGTTCTAGGATTGTGGTCGTTATACACGTGGTCCCATGTTTCAAGCTCTCTGCGGTGAGCAAAGCTTTCTAACGAATGTTTATTTGGCGGGTGAAAAATATACTATTCCTGCAACATTTTTTGGTTGCTACAGGCGCAAGACAGAATATTGGCATATGATCAGATAAGTCACATGATAGCACACCACATGTAAGACTACCATATTGTATATTTGATATACATACATCAAGGCACGTTGCTGTGGCATTCGTCACACGAGTAGGCCGCCTTATCGTATTTTGAAAAGCATAGGCATGAATGATATCTTCGAGCTCTCTTGACGTAGAGCTATCAGTTTGAATCGATGTTAACATCGACAAGAATCACAATCGGCACAGCCATGGGGCCAAAACTGTCTAATGTATTTTCCAGGAATGTCACAAATTCAGGTAAAATGCCAGGGGGTGGCGTGTGCAGTGCACCAATGACAACATTTGATAACCTAATGAACAGACTTTCAATTATTGTATCAATACTTGTTAGTTCAGCCATGATCTCATGTGGCAAGTTATATGGCAGGTAAACGGCAATACCACCACCTCTTTTATTTTTCCTACATAAGGTTCCAGCTTTGTATCCTGGAAAGTGGGGTGGTATGTCGTGTGACGTTAGCCAAGTTTCTGTTAGTACTATGGCATCGAAGACAAGAGAAAACGACCTCGGAAATGCTTCCAGATTATCGACCTTATTTTTAATGCTTCTGATATTTAAGTGTAATGTTTTGAACAGAGTCTCTTCCTTTCCCAACTTTTTGTTAAAAGCTTCAGATTTGAACAGGGAGCAATCTTTTTCCCCAGCTTCCAGCGATTGCGTTTCCGTTCTGATCTGACATTGTAGCAGTACGGTCTTTACCGCGTGATTGTTTCAAGATCAGATATGTCGGTTATTCTGATGGCATCCGTGTCCTCATTCTGTCTCGCATAGAATTTCCCCGAGCTGTCCACACAAACTTCCAACCTTCCTGTTTTTTTTTGCAACTGCGGCACCCATCAGCTTCTTGTTCGAACTCGTCAGGTCTTAGTTTATAAAAACAGGCGCAGTACTGCCACCATAATCGAGGTCCTTAGCAGTGATTTTGTTTTTGTGGGCCTTTGCCAGTAGCTTATCACGCTTCGACCTTTGAACAACGCGAACAAGGTTTTTCTCGAGTGGCCTAAAGGTTGGCACGCAGTGCCATATGTCGATATCGCCATCTGAAATCGGCTCGCCCAAGAACGCGCCAATTCTTTTCACCACGTCACACGCGTCACCTTCCTCTGGCACACCCTTTATTTCCAAATTGTTTGATCGCCGATATTGCTCCAGTTGTTCGATCTTTTCGTTCAGATGCCTGTTTTCAGCAGCCAGCTCAGTGTTTTGTTTTTTTGCCGCGAGTAGTTCATTTCGAAGTTGTTTCATTTCATTTTTGAGCTCCTTTACACCGTCACACGTGTCGCTGCAATACTTCATGCTAGCTTTTAGGGTTCTGAGGTCCGCCCTTAGCTCGCGCTTTAGATCTTCCAGTGCTTTAGTCACGTCTTTGATTTCTTTGCTCATGCTAACAAAAAGAAGCATGAGCCACACACCACACTACACTCTACAATCCCCCAAGAACGCACAAGTAAAGAATGCACACCCGTGTGTTCGACGTCGATGAAAATTGCATGTCCACTGTCTTTCAGGGAATGCAATTTGCCTCATACCCTAACACACTAAAACAGCGAGCGATCCAAGCTTGTTTAGGGCAATTCAAAACAGTATTTCACCAGCCTGTAAAAGTGCCGCAGTGGGACCACAGCTCGCAGCGATTCCCTTCTGCCTGGATCGCTCGCTGTTGTGAAGACCTTCGGTTTCCGCTGGTCCTTTTGTAGCCCGCTCCTATCGCTGTGCGAAGGAGGCGTTTCTTCTTGTCGGCGTCGCCGTAGCCACGCAGAATGCGCAGGCACCACCCGGTATCCGGCCCTTGGTGTCAGCACGTTACTGTTGGCATTTGGCGTTGCTGCTATCTCCAGGCGGTGATTCCCGAGGCCTTCCAACTCTAAAAGTGCAGCAGTGTGAGCACAGCTCGCAGCGATTCCCTTCTGCCTGGATCGCTCGCTGTTGTGAAGGCCTTCGGTTTCCGCTGGTCCTTTTGTAGCCCGCTCCTATCGGTGTGCGCAGGAGGCGTTCCTTCTTGTCGGCGTCGTCGTAGCCACGCAGAATGCACAGGCACCACCCGGTATCCGGCCTTTGGTGTCAGCACGTTACTGTGGGCAGTTGGCGTTGCTGCTATCTCCAGGCGGTGATTCCCGAGGCCTTCTAACTGTAAAAGTGCGGCACTATGAGCACAGCTCGCAGCGATTCCCTTCTGCCTGGATCGCTCGCTGTTGTGAAGGCCTTCGGTTTCCGCTGGTCCTTTTGTAGCCCGCTCCTATCGCTGTGCGCAGGAGGCGTTCCTTCTTGTCGGCGTCGTCGTAGCCACGCAAAATGCGCAGGCACCACCCGGAATCCGGCCCTTGGTGTCAGCACCTTACTGTTGGCAGTTGGCGTTGCGGCTATCTCCAGGCGGTGATTCCCGAGGCCTTCTAACTGTAAAAGTGCAGCACTGTGAGCACAGCTCGCAGCGATTCCCTTCAGCCTGGATCGCTCGCTGTTGTGAAGGCCTTCGGTTTCCGCTGGTCCTTTTGTAGCCCGCTCCTATCGCTGTGCGCAGGAGGCGTTCCTTCTTGTCGGCGTCGTCGTAGCCACGCAAAATGCGCAGGCACCACCCGGTATCCGGCCCTTGGTGTCAGCACCTTACTGTTGGCAGTTGGCGTTGCGGCTATCTCCAGGCGGTCATTCCCGAGGCCTTCCAACTCTAAAAGTGCAGCAGTGTGAGCACAGCTCGCAGCGATTCCCTTCTGCCTGGATCGCTCGCTGTTGTGAAAGGCTTCGGTTATCGCTGGTCCTTTTGTAGCCCCCCCGCATGGGGCACCTTGAGTATTCATGGTGACGGTGACTAGTGACACCGCGGACCCCGAGCTCCCAACATAAGCCGTGTCCAACCGTGGCGAGGTGTTTAAAGGTGAAGGGTAAAAGCCGTAAACGGTGGCCGTCAGAGCCATGGTCAAGCACCGGCCGATGGGCTCCTTGCCTGTCTACCAGGTACGGAGCTCCGGGACCTCTTTGACTACCAGGGTAAGGTCAAAGAAGAAAGTACCCCAGTCTCCCTGCTTTTATAGTGTGCCCTATGGTACTTACAAAACCCCCCCAAACGTGACCGGTCCCTGAAAAGGGGCCGCACCGAAGTATCTTTTCCTTCATTGTCTGCTTTAACATTTCCTTAACCGGATAATTTTTCTCGATTTCTTGTGATAAAATCGCTCAATCCAACCCAACCTCTTGTATCGCGGTCAGTCTTCTTGATCGCAAAATCTCTTGAAGCCATAATAGGAAAATCATATAAGTGCAAAAAACAAAGGTATGGTGAACTACTAATCGAGGTAAATGACAAACAGCAGTCCACGAAGCTTCTAGCTCAGACTAGACTGGCTGATCTAGACATCAGGGTCACATCACATCGGAGCCTCAACAGCTCGCAAGGTGTGATATCCGAGACGGATCTCTTGAACGAAACAGATGCGGATCTCCTTGCCGGCTTGAAGGATCAGGGTGTCACTGCCGTGAGACGCATCACTATCCGCAGAGACGACAAGGAGATTTCCACTAAGCACATTATCTTGACGTTTGACCGAGCAGTTCTTCCACAACACATAAATGCTGGTTTTATCCGTTGCTCCATCCGTCCCTACATCCCGAACCCGCGGCGCTGTTTTAAGTGCCAGCGGCTCGGGCACGGTACAAACTCTTGCCGTGGCCGAACGACGTGTGCAAAATGCGCGTCGCATGACCATCCGAGCGACAACTGTACATCCGACACCCTCAATTGTGTGAACTGCGGGGGGGGCGCATGCAGCCTACTCCCGCAAGTGCGAATAATTTCAAACTGAAAAAAAGATAATCAACATCAAGGTAACTGAGAACATCACCTTCCCAGAGGCGCGGAAGAGGTTCGCCTTTTTCCCCCTGGGGAGGTACGCCGACGCAGCTCGCCGGGGGGCGGAGCGGCGTCTCGTTTCCACAGGGACCCAGTTCAGCGAGTCTGACCTGGTCCCTCGCCCGCCCCCCCCCCTTGGGTTGCCTCTGGCAGCCCAACCCGCCACCACGCCACTTGCTGAGGCAGCAGAGGTTGTGGTGCCAACCTCTTCCGTCGGGACCGGTGCCACTCCCGCCTCTGTCTCCCCGCCCTCCAGTGCATTGGAGGGTACCGAGGTGATGGACACCACGGGCCCCGCACCGGTTCCCACCGCCACCGCACCGCCCGTGCCACCTCTGGCGCCCCGGACGCCCTCGGCGGTGGCGGCTCAAACGATGGGCTCCCGAGGGGGGGCCAAGTCCGGGGGGCCCGGTCCGTCGGGCACCCCTCGGACATCGGACGACGAGATGGATGTCGGGCCGTTCCTGCCTGCAACGCAGCGCAAGGAACGCGTCCCGACTTCAAAGCCTCCCGACAAGCCAAAAAAGGCGAGAGTCACAGCCGCGAAAGACGACACATAAACAAACATACACACTCCAGTAGCTCTCACACTAAATAATGGGAAGAGAAAACATAATTCAATGGAACTGTAGAGGCCTTCTTAAAAATCTTGATTATGTATACGAAGTACTGCATGCTAATCAGCGAAGTGTAATGTGTGTTCAGGAAACACATTTGAATTTCAAGCACACAAATTTCTTGAATAGTTACATGGTCTCCAGAAAGGACAGGGATGGCTGCACACACTCTTCTGGCGGTGTGGCCAAATTGCCCGGAAATCCTTAGCCTGCCACCCTGTCACTCTGAACACTGTCCTTGAGGCTGTAGCAATTCGAACAATATTATTTAATAGGTTGATAACGGTATGCTCGATATATATTCCTCCTGATCTTGCACTTTCGAGCTCTGACTTCGAGGCGTTGGTTGACCAGCTGCCTGAAGCATACATCTTAACGGGAGATTTTAATGCTCACAATTCCCTTTGGGGCTCTTCCCGTACGGATGCCCGGGGTCGCCTGATAGAGAGGTTTCTTACATCCACTGGAGCATGCCTTTTCAACAATAAACAGCCTACATATCATAACATAGGACATAACACATACTCATATCTTGACTTGGCTGTTGGCTCTGCAGTTCTCTTTCCTCTTCTCGAGTGGGGTGTGGGCACTGACCCATATGGCAGTGACCACTTCCCCACCTCACTAACATACATAGGTAAAGGCCCATGCAGTCCATCTTCCAATAATAGGTTCAATGAAGCACGAGCTAACTGGAATACATTTACAGAGACATCCAAACTACACCACACATCCATAGGACACCTACACGTAGAAGAAGCTACCCAACGCCTCACGGCGCACATCCTCGACGCCGCCGAAAAGTCCATTCCCCACGCCTCTGGTGCCCCGCGCAACCAGCGGAGGCCGTGGTGTAATGAGTACTGTAGGCGTGCGCGAGAGGCCCAGAACAAGGCGTGGGGTGTCCTTCTTTGGTACCCCACGTCGGGTAACCTCATTTTGTTCAAACGGGCCAAGGCGTTAGGAAAACGTGTGCGCCGTGAGGCAAAACGAGAGAGTTGACGTACCTTCATAACATCAATAAACTCCTAAAAAGACACACGGAAAGTATGGACGAGCATACGCAAACTCCAAGGACAACAAACACACAGCCTGCCTGTGGTCAGCACAACAGGGGACACACTCGAAGACCAGGCTGACATCCTCGCACAACACTTCCAACACGTGTCCAGTTCAGCACACTACACAAACACTTTCATGAAACACAAACAAACGGCCGAAAAGAAGCCTATACTAGATAACCATAGGTCAACATCTTGTTATAACTCAGAGTTTTCACTGCATGAGCTGAGGGCTGCTTTGAGCACGTGTAAACCCTCAGCTCAAGGCCCAGACAACATCACATACACAATGATACAACACCTGCACGCAGACACTCTTTTAACACTCTTACACCTATATAACAAGATATGGCTTTCGGGCCACATTCCAAACTCTTGGAAGGAGGCTATAGTTGTAGCTTCCCTGAAAGAGGGAAATGACCCGTCGTCCCCCTTAAGCTACCGTCCTATAGCCCTGATGAGCTGCGTGTGCAAGCTCTTAGAGAAGATGGTAAATCGCAGGCTCGTGTACTTCCTCGAGTACAACGGTCTTCTCGAGAGCAGCCAGGCAGGCTTCAGGGTGGGGCGATCGACGAACGATCAACTGGTAGCTCTAGAATTGTATATAAAGGATGCCTTCGTTCATAAACAGCATTGTGTAACTGTGTTTTTCGACCTCGAGAAGGCCTACGACTCCGCTTGGTGGTACGGGATCCTCAGTGACGTGAAGTCATTCGGTGTCTCGGGTAACACGTTAAACACTCTTGCAAGTTACCTGTCAGAAAGAACGTTTCGAGCGAGAGTCGGTGGTGCACTCTCAAGGGTTCACGTGCAAGAAAATGGCGTGCCACAAGGTGGTGTGTTAAGCTGCAGCCTCTTCATAGAAAAAATGAACTCTCTTGGTAAACCACTGCCACCCACAATCTCTTATTCCATGTATGTAGATGACGTCCAGATATCCTATAAAGCATGTATTATGTCAATCTGCGAACGTCAAGTCCAGCTTGGTGTCAATAAACTTGCCGGCTGGGAAGACAAGAATGGTTTTAAATTAAATCCTGCAAAAAGTTCCTGCGTTGTGTTCTCCAGGAAGCGTGGGGTCCATGCGCACCCACACATTCATCTTAATGGCGTGTCGCTTCCTGTGAACAAGGAGCTCAAGTTCTTAGGTGTGGTGTTTGATCACAAACTCACATTCATTCCACACATCAAGGAACTTAAAAATAAATGTCTCAAAACAATGAATATACTTAAGGTTCTCTCCCACCAATCCTATGGTTCCGACAAAGAACTTATGCTTCGCTTCACTTGTATACTGCTTTGGTTGCGTCTCGTTTGGACTATGGCAGTGTGGTATATGGGTCGGCGAGTAAAAGAGCCTTGCGAATTCTTGACCCATTGCTACACTTGGGCCTTCGTCTTTCGTCGGGTGCTTTTCGCACTAGCCCTGCTGAGAGTCTTTATGTCGAGTGTAATAAGTGGAGCCTTGAGAACCAACGAACATACATGAACTTGCTTTATGCTTTTCAAATTTCATCGCTGAATAATCGTCCTTTTTATCCTGTCTTTAACGATACATCAACATCTCTGCTCTTTGTAAATCGCCCATTCGTTCCTCTGCCCTTTTCACTTAGAGTGAGAGGGAGCCTCGGATCTGAGCGCTTCGTTTTTAGATGTGTACAGATCATCCTTTTCAGACATTTTACTGCCTTGGAAAGTTCGTCCTGTGTCCTCCGACCTTTCTTTTATGAAACTTGACAAAAATCGGGTACCGCGACCTGCAATACTGCAGCACTTTCTGTCTCTGGAGTTTAAATACCCACTTGTAGAATTTTACAGTGACGCGTCTAAAACCTCCACTATGGTCTCCTGCGCTGCTCATGGTCCGAATTTCAGTGCAGGCAGAACCATGAGCGTCCACACAATTTTTTCAGCAGAAGCATATGGAATTTTACTCATTGTATGACATATACTTGAAAATCAAATTCCGAAGTCTATCATCTACACAGATTTTCTGAGTGTTGTTCGTGCACTGTCATCGCACAAGCCCCCCAAAACCACATAGTTAATCTTGTATTTACCACTATCATGTCTGTGTATGCGCATATGCATCAGCTGGTCCTCTGCTGGCCTTCCAACTGTAAAAGTGCAGCAGTGTGACCACAGCTCGCAGCGATTCCCTTCTGCCTGGATCGCTCGCTGTTGTGAAGGCCTTCGGTTTCCGCTGGTCCTTTTGTAGCCCGCTCCTATCGCTGTGCGCAGGAGGCGTTCCTTCTTGTCGGCATCGTCGTAGCCACGCAGAATGCGCAGGCACCACCCAGTATCCGGCCCTTGGTGTCAGCACGTTACTGTTGGCAGTTGGCGTTGCTGCTATCTCCAGGCGGTGATTCCCGAGGCCTTCCAACTGTAAAAGTCCAGCAGTGTGAGAACAGCTCGCAGCGATTCCCTTCTGCCTGGATCGCTCGCTGATGTGAAGGCCTTTGGTTTCCGCTGGTCCTTTTGTAGCCCGCTCCTATCGCTGTGCGCAGGAGGCGTTCCTTCTTGTCGGCATCATCGTAGCCACGCAGAATGCGCAAGCACCACACAGTATTGATTGATTGTGGGGTTTAACGCGCCGACGCAACGCAGGCGATGAGGCGCGCCGTAGTGGAGGGCTCCGGATTAATTTTGACCACCTGGGGATCTTTATCGTGCGCCGAAATCTCGTACACACGCGCGTTTTTGCTTTTCGCCTCCATCAGAAAAGCGGCCGCCGCGGCCGGGAATCGAACCAGCGACCTCGTGCTCAGCAGCGCAACGCCTTAGCCACTGAGCCACCGCGGCGTGTACACAGTATCCGGTCCTTGGTGTCAGCACGTTACTGTTGGCAGTTGGCGTTGCTGCTATCTCCAGGCGGTGATTCCCGAGGCCTTCCAACTGTAAAAGTGCAGCAGTGTGAGCACAGCTCGCAGCGATTCCCTTCTGCCTGCATCGCTAGCTGTTGTGAAGGCCTTCGGTTTCCGCTGGTTGTTTTGTAGCCCGCTCCTATCGCTGTGCGCAGGAGGCGTTCCTTCTTGTCGGCGTCGTCGTAGCCACGCAGAATGCGCAGGCACCACCCGGTATCCGGCCCTTGGTGTCAGCACGTTACTGTTGGCAGTTGGCGTTGCTGCTATCTCCAGGCGGTGATTCCCGAGGCCTTCAACTGTAAAAGTGCAGCAGTATGATCACAGCTCGCAGCGATTCCCTTCTGCCTGGATCGCCAGCTGTTCGAAAGTAGGCGAAATCACCTCTACTTCCTGGTTCATGCACTGGGACAACCTTGAAGATTTTCCATTTTTGTGGGAGAACACCATTTGATAGTGACTTGTTGAAAAAGATGCATAGATATTTAGCTCAAAAGTAGGCGAAATCACCCATATTTCCTAGTTTATGCACTGGGACAACCTTGGCAATTTTTTATTCGTGTGGGAGAACACCAGTTGACAGTGACTTGTTGAAAAGGATGCATAGATATTTAGCTCGAAAGCTGGCGAAATCACCTCTATTTTCTCGTTTATGCACTGGGGCAACCTTGTGCAATTTTTCATTTTTGTTGTGGAACACCAGTTGATAGTGACTTGTTGAAAAGGATGCATAAATATTTGGCTCAAAAGTAGACGAAATCACCCATATTTTCTGGTTTATGCACTGGGATAATCTTGACAATTTTTCATTCGTGTGGGAGAACACCAGTTGACAGTGACTTGTTGAAAAGGATGCATAAATATTTAGCTCTAAGGGTGGACAAATCACCTGTATTTCCTGTTTTAAGGGTTAAAGGATATTGATTGGCTAGTTGGTCGGACATAATAGAAATCAACTTTGTTAGTCAACATAGTCAACTTTGCAAACACAGTTTGTTAGTCTGCGCTGTGTAGTGTGTCCTCTTCTGTCATCCCGTCCTTCTAGCGCAAAGTTTATTTCTCATTTATGCCCTGGGACAACCTTGGAATTTTTTTATTTTTGTGTTAGAGCACCAGTTGATAGTGACTTGTTGAAAAGGATGCATAAATTGTAAGCTTTTTTTTCCGCGTTCATTACAAGAAAAATTCCCCGCACCTCCCCGAAGGGAATCATGCAGAAATGCGAATGCATTGGGTGCACCGATGAGTGTGTTGCGAGTAATGGCGTAATTACTAATGACGAGAGTGTGAACGTAATCATTTATTCATGAGCACCTGTTTGTGTTATCGTTGTACCTGACGGCCACAATCACTACATTGTGATCGCTAAAGTGCACGGTCAAAGGGTCTTTGAGAAGCATACGCGCGTCACAGTTTCGCGAAAAAACCAGATCAATGCTACTCCCGTGAATGGTAGTGGGGCACGTGTCGAAGCCGGCAGAGAGACAATGCATAGAGTGCCTGGTCTGCATGTACTCGACCAGCCACTCGCCACTCTTCTTGCGCACCTCAACGTTGAAGTCGCCAACCAAGACTATGGGGTCAGAGGGTTTGGAGCGCACGCGCACACTTTCCATAGCCGCGTCTAGCTGCGCGGCGAAGGCGTCTCGAGCGAGGTTGGGCGCGAGGTACACGGTCACCACAGACTCCATTCTCCGGTGTAGGCAAGGGTGTACAAGTCCTTGTACGGAGACGTGTCTCGAATGGGAGACGTGGCAACGGCGTGCGATATCAAGTTCCCGTACACGTTAGACACAAGACTAACACCGCACTACTCGCCGTCCTTGCCGCATCGAGCAAAGTAGTACTCGTTGACGGCGTCATCAGCCACAGCAGTAGCACTCGGGCAGACACTGCGATCGAGGAAGAGGAGTGACGCCTGCCGTTGTTGTCGCAGTTCTTCGCCGAAAGGCAAGTAGCGCTTGACGAACACGTTCACACCACCGGCTCGGCGGAGAGATAACACCTGCGGGCGCACGCCGACGGAGCACGACAACCCCCGACTAAGAAATGCATTCGCGTTTACGACGACGACGACGACGAAGGCAGAACAACGAGGCGCGCGCTCACGTGCGCTCGCGCTGGAGGAATGCAGGCGCACGCCGGCCAACGGAGCAAGACAACCCCCGGCTAATAAATGCATTCGCATTTAAAATATTAGGGAAATCCTCCGGGCCCGTGGCATTCTTTGTGTTTAAATCAAGCAATAGATTCCGTTCTCGGTTACAGTAAGTGAGTCAATCTGCTTGTGGTAAATCTGTTCCAGTTCAGGTAAGCTGCCGTTATCCACAATACACTCAGATTTAAAGTACTCATTTAGTGAGTTGGCGTTTACCTGGGTTTCCTTTTCGGCGGTTTACGTTCCGCTGGAGGTTTCAGGTTTGCGGTAATTCCATTACTTTCGGGGAGCGTTCTTCTGAAAGTTTGGAGCGTTGTCTCAAAGTTGTCAGTTTTTTTATTTTTTAGATGCAGAGCATCTGATTCACTCGCCTTGTCCCTCCGGCGTCATCGTCGTCGTTGCCGTCGGCGTTGTCCACCCCTCCCCCATGCTCCTCGCCGCGCCAGCTGCGCTCTCCGCCGCTCACCCCCTCTCCTCTCCGATAACGAACTCTCTCTCGCGAGGGGCATTGGATTTGATTCGATTGGATTGGCTTGGCTTGGATTGGATTGGCTTGGCTTGGCTTGGCTTGGATTGGATTGGATTAGATTGGGATTGGATTGGATTGGATTAAAGTGGATTGTGCTGGATTGTGTTGCGTCATAGCCGCGGCACGTTGCGTCATAGCCGCGGCAGACGCGCTGTGGCCGGCGCATGTGCAGTACTCTCTCTTCCGCGGTTTCCTCTCCTTCGGGCGCGCTGCGCATATAACCGGTGTGCCGTTCTCCGTCAAAGCAAAATCCGCGCTTGGCTCAAACACCTAGAGTCCACGCCGCTTTACAAGTACGCCAACGTCGTCATCAAGTCGCACCGGCTTACGCAGTCCCCTCACCGTTATGCGCGCTATAAAACGCGGTCCCTTCGGCGCTCCGCCTATGCGTCGCATCTACACAGGGGTTCCCGCGAGGGCAGGTGGGAGTTTTTTTTATTTTAGTTTTCATATCATCGATGGCTTTTCAAAGATTATTCCTTTCTACGCGTCCAGGTTTTAATTTGAAGCGCTTCCTCGATCGCGTTATTTTACATTTGGCGTGAATTTTGTCCGGAGTGATAGATGAGTTCTGCTTTTTTTTTTGTAATAGTAGGAACGTGGCATTGTATGCACTGGGAAATTATACGTTTAAACGTTCGCGGAAGCGCGTCAATTTCAGTAGCTGTAGTTTGTCAAAGATCTATGAAAACATCGAGTTTAATAATTCTGCAGTACTGAGGTCTGGGTATTTGTACGTCATTGAGAGAAACGCTGCAGAAGATAAGCTTATGATCTTAAAGGCCATCCAGTATGTCAAGGCTAGTTTTCTCTGACAGGAAATGGTCGCTCAGAAATGCAAGATAAAGTACAATTGCAGAATGATCCTGTACACGTTATTGGGAAGCCAGGGGCTGAGTCCCCTGTTGGGAATCCCACCGCTGCCTCCACTATTGGGAATCCAGGGCTGAGTCCACTGTTGGGAATTTCACCGCTGACTCCACTGTTGCGAACCATGGTAGCGTGGTCGATGTGGGCCGAGGTTGGTGAAGTGCCGGGGCAGTCATGATGGGCAAGTTGACGAAGAAGAAAACTTTATATACAAGTATTTACATCTTGGTATGAGAGCGGGCAGTGCGCTCCTGCGCGCGCGAGATTAAATAGGCACGTTGGGTCCCTTCCCCTTCACCCTTTTTCTCCGGCTGACGTCAGGAGGCACCAATCACGGAGGTCATGGCACTGATAGGAGCGCCACCACGCAAAACACACGCGCACACGCACGAGACCCCTCCTCTCCTGGGCAGGTGAGCGCCAGGTTGCTCCCGCCGTGGCAATTCGCCGTGGTCAGAGCCCTCCTTTGTCCTGGCGATGTTGCACTACCACGAAGACGCTTTGCATCCCTCGGTGGAAATATTCTTCGAGTGGCTTATTGAAGACAACACGCCACAAGAGGGCATGACAATGAGGCGCGGGCACGCCGCCGAGGCTTGTTGTGCAGGGCGCCCAGCATTGCTTTTGTTAGCACTGCCGCTGGCCGGTTGGCGCTTTGAGAAGCCACGAGGTCGCTGAAAGGCGCATAGTTCAAGTAGGCGCAAAGTTCGCCACTGTGAATACGCCGGTTCGTGGCAAGTCGATGACGGAGGGTCAACGGCAGGTTTTCGGGGAATCAGCGTCGCAACAGCACCCCCGCCGCCAGACAATGCATCAGGATGACGAGCGGCTGATCGCGGCTCGGCTGGAATGATGCGGTTGGTCAGCAGGTCCATCCCGGGCTTGAGACGCAGTTCTTCGAACTTCTGCTTTCTTCTGGTCTCCTCCGTGAACCCACAGAAGGCACGAACTCAAGGCTCCTGCAGAAATGACTAACTCGGCAGGACAACCATTGTCGAACAACACTCGATGCGGAGGGCGCCCTCTGAACACCACTCGAAATGCCAGACCATGATAACAAAACAAAACCAACCTGACTGCTAAAACATTACACCCCTTGAAACAATTCGAAGTGCTCATCTCGTGGCACAAGCTCAGAATCAGACCTCAATTTTGGGTGTTGTTAAAACAACAACTACAACAGTACCAAAAAAATCATGAATGGGCTATAGGAGCTCTACGAGGCAGATGACGCAAACGAGCGAAGAAGCCAACAGGAGCTCAAAAGGCATTCTCCTTTTTGCCCATGACCATTTGTCAAAACTACTCAGCTACAACTGCCGTACTTCGAGGCAACCGAGGCAACGCATGCCTTTCGCCACAGTCTACAGCACAAAAGTCAAAACTACGAGACCGATACGACGGTACAGCAAAACAAAGTATGACTTTACACGACTCTTTGAAAAACATAACATTTCGCACATACATTTACGAAAATGAAACCTGTGATAACATGAAAATCTACAGATATACGAACACTTATCTGAAAGATAACCTACAGATAGCTAGCTCACAGAGCTCAGCTACGTCAATCAACAATAATCTGTAGCTTCCTTCTTTATACTGAACCATAAAATTGCGTTGGGCTCACCATTACGCAAGAGAACCAAACTGGCACCTACAAATGCCTCAATATACAAACTGACCATAAACACGTAGTACTAAACGCAACTACTTCCGGTGTTTACATACAAAAATTTCGTACAATCCATCAGGGTGAGACGAAATGAACACGCAGATTCCGCCTACCTTACGTGGCGTTAAATCGAAAACACACACCTCTTCTCCAAGGGTCGACACAAAAGTTACGCTTACCTCACGCTGTGTTCGATCACGAACAATAACTACTTCCATAACGCCTAACAAGGGGTCTAACTTCGCGGTGTTAGATCACGCACATGAACCACTTCTTCAATCGAAACACACAAAAGTTACGCTTACTTCCCGGTGAGTTCGATCACTAACAATAACAACTTCTACAACGCCAAGCAAAAGTCTAACTACGCGGCGTTAAAGCACGACGATTGACACACTGCCAACCAAAAAACAGACGCTTAACGTCCTCTGTCTTACGAAAACTCAATAAACACTTGACTGGCAATACAGAATGAGTAAAGTACGCAGTTTATGCACGCGCACGCGGATTCGTCTGAATCCTTGAAAACATCCTAGGCCCTCGTCAAAACAAACATTTCCGGGTGTGGCCTGCCGAAACGGTGCTGCCACTTAGGCCGACCGCCTGTGCTCATCTTTTGCAAAGTACACCGCACAGTGTACGGGGGAGGTCTTTGACACTGAGGGGGAAAATAGGCGCAACGCGTGCGGAGAGTACGGAAGTGAAGGGAACCCAGAGAAGAATGGGACGCCCGACCATGACGAACGCGTCGGCGGGGAACGCACTCTCCCCGAAACGTCCTCCCCCCAGCTCTCCGAGAATTCCTGCGGAATCCAGTCACCCCCTTCTGCCCTTTTGGGCCTAGTGCCCCTCGGCCTTTGTCACGGCTAGGGAGCGGCCTCTTTGTTTCCCTCAGACGTCTGACCTTTCGTGTTGCTCTGCTGCTTCTGGCCATCTCAGCCTTGAATGCTGCAAAGTGAAAAGGCTCGCCTACTTTCTTTGCCTTTTTACGCTGACTGTTTTTCGGCCGCCTCCTTTTTCTTCTTTTGGGTATCGCGGTGCATTCGAGCGGCAATGCCCCCATCCCAGGCGACTTGCAGTCAAACGTGTGTGGCATGTTCTGGCTGCCCTGGCCCACCTGCGCGGCTACTGGTTCGGCTCGCGTTCGGCGATTCGCCGACGCAGTGGACTCGTTACTTCTCTGCGCGCCTATTGACTTAGGTCGCGCTTGGCGATCTGCCAACGCAGTCGGTTCGCTACTTATGTGCGCGGCTACGGAGTTAGCTCGCGCTTCGCGATCTGCCGACGCGGCTGACTCGCTACTACCCGGCGCGGCTACGGAGTTAGCTCGCGCTTCGCGATCTGCCGACGCGTCCGGCTCGCTTCTAGTCTGAGCGACTATGGGCTCAGCCCGCTCTTCGCGATCTCCCAACGCGATCAGACCGCTTCTATCTCGAGCGGCATCGCATACAGCTGGGGCATCGCGATCTGCCGACGCGGCCGACTCGCTACTATCCGGCGCGGCTACGGAGTTAGCTCGCGCTTCGCGATCTGCCGATGCGAACGGCTCGCTTCTAGTCTGAGCGACTACGGGCTCAAGCCGCTCTTCACGATCTCCCAACGCGATCAGACCGCTTCTATCTCGAGCGGCATCGCATACAGCTGGGGCATCGCGATCTTCCGACCCAATCGGCTCGCTACTATCCTGCGCGGCTACCGGTTCAGCTCGCGCTTCGCGATCTGCCGAGACGGTCGACTCACTACGTTGTTGAGCGGATACGGGGTTAGCTCGCGCTTCGCGACCTGCCGACGCAATCGGCTCGCTACTTCGGTGCGGGGCTACGGATCTAGCTCGCGTTTCGCGATCTGCCGTTGCGGTCGACTCGCTACTTTCTTGCGCTGGTGCGGGTTTAGCTCGCGCTGCGGGATCTGCCGACAGGCGGTACCCACTCCGCAGGAGAGCTGCTTTGACCCTGTCATACACCTTGGCATCCTTTTTGCTCAACCACCCGATTACATTGGCGACACAACACGGCAGTAGCGCCAAAAGTTTTTGGGGCCAAACGTCGGAGGAGAAACCTGCCTTCTCGCAAGCGCACTCAAAATCCACCAGAAAACCAGCGATGTCCTCGCCAACCGTGAACGGCTGCAGAAGGTCTTGGATTTTTAGGCTGGCGGACTCCCGTAAGGATGGAGCAGAGTGTTCGGCGGACATCCGAAACTCCAACTCCTTCATCTTGAGTTCCTGCGCTCTCTCGGCAACTCTCTCCCTGGCCTCAATTTCCTCTTGCCCTTTCCGCGCCTGGCTTTCAGCCCGCCGCTGAATCTCCTCATGAGCTTCCTGGACCTCCTCTAGAGTTACCTCATCTGCCTCCATGAGCTCGAGGATCTGTTTTTTTCGCTTTGCGGGGCCAACAGAAAGACCCAACTCCTCGCAAATTTCGAGGAGGTCCCGCACTCTGAACTTGTCCATCGTGATACTGCACCCCGAATAGTTTACCCTCGCCTACTCGCTACAACAAAGTAGAAAGCAAAGTCAAAACCTAGAACGCACGACGCTGCGCTAGCAAGGTCTGGCAAAACGAGAGGTAAAACTTCAGGCACTCACCCCACCAAGGTGCTGACGCTGGCCGATCCCACCGCTGCCACCACTATTGGGAAGCCAGGGGCTGAGTCCCCTGTTGGGAATCCCACCGCTGCCTCCACTATTGGGAATCCAGGGCTGAGTCCACTGTTGGGAATTTCACCGCTGACTCCACTGTTGCGAACCATGGTAGCGTGGTCGATGTGGGCCGAGGTTGGTGAAGTGCCGGGGCAGTCATGATGGGCAAGTTGACGAAGAAGAAAACTTTATATACAAGTATTTACATCTTGGTATGAGAGCGGGCAGTGCGCTCCTGCGCGCGCGAGATTAAATAGGCACGTTGGGTCCCTTCCCCTTCACCCTTTTTCTCCGGCTGACGTCAGGAGGCACCAATCACGGAGGTCATGGCACTGATAGGAGCGCCACCACGCAAAACACACGCGCACACGCACGAGACCCCTCCTCTCCTGGGCAGGTGAGCGCCAGGTTGCTCCCGCCGTGGCAATTCGCCGTGGTCAGAGCCCTCCTTTGTCCTGGCGATGTTGCACTACCACGAAGACGCTTTGCATCCCTCGGTGGAAATATTCTTCGAGTGGCTTATTGAAGACAACACGCCACAAGAGGGCATGACAATGAGGCGCGGGCACGCCGCCGAGGCTTGTTGTGCAGGGCGCCCAGCATTGCTTTTGTTAGCACTGCCGCTGGCCGGTTGGCGCTTTGAGAAGCCACGAGGTCGCTGAAAGGCGCATAGTTCAAGTAGGCGCAAAGTTCGCCACTGTGAATACGCCGGTTCGTGGCAAGTCGATGACGGAGGGTCAACGGCAGGTTTTCGGGGAATCAGCGTCGCAACAACGTCTAGGCCTATCTACTATTCGCGATAGATTACACCGGAAGATGGTGTATATAAGCGTTTCAGCACTAGCTGAGTGGAACTGCATCGTCTACCAATTGATTTCAGGAATATTAAAATCCC